>NC_080050.1:8113123-8155623 GCF_026212465.1 Amaranthus tricolor | reverse complement strand
ATCACAAATTTTGGACAAAAATAACCTTACTCATCTTCATTTTAATATTTTAATAATGTTTATGGTCTCACATATCTTCTACTAATTTTATTTTAATATTTTTATATTTTTAATGGCCCCCACATGTTTCCTGCTAACTTTATAAAAATATTTTATTATTAGTTGTGGTCTCCATATTTTTTCACTAACTTTCTTTTAATATTTTTTTAATATTTATGGTCCTCATTTTTCCTCCATCAAATTTGTTATTCAATAAAATAATATATTTACTATTTAAAAGATCCTATTTTTTTAATTACCGTGAACATTCCTTATGGGAACTTCATTAAGAAATGAAGGGAGTATTTATTTTCTATCTTTATGCTTTTTGTAATTTTGGAAAGAACTGTAGTCTACGATGAAGTTTTGTCTTTTACACAAAGTCATGCACACACGTACATACAACGTCGTTGTCAGGTCTCTTGGATGGAGTATTTAATTTCTTACCGGGGTTCAAGGGCAAGCCAAAGATGTTAAAAAAACATCCGTTGTTATGTTGTAGTTTAGCTGGTTTGGCAAGCATTGGATCCAATTTACAGTGTCAAAATGGGCCACCAAGAATGCAATTATACCGAGTTAAAACCTAAAAGGCTTCATCTTAAGAAATCCCCCGAAACCAATATCGCTTGATTTGCTCTTTTCCATTTATGAGAAATAAATGGGGTTTGCAATTCGTGTAGATTTTTTTATCGATGCTTCAGAAAAATAAAATTGCAAATGTATAAGAAAATATCATATAATCAATGTAACAAATACATAAAACTTGTTAACATCAAGTACATAATACTATAAACCCAAAAACAGAATATCATATAATCAACAATATAATGTCTCCAAGCTAGCCACCACCAACACCATTTTTTATGATAAGCCCACATTGCGTAGGGTGCGATTCATTCAATATCTTCCTCCCATCCCTGAGACCTTGTTTGATGTGAGGGACGATGACACAGTTGAAATGCTGTGCAATCACACCCTCGCATATTCCCTTTAGCACCCTGTTGAGCAAGCCCCTGTGGCTGCTCGTAATTGTATAGACTGAGACGAGGAGGAGGAAGGCTATGTTCTTTCTGAGGAGCAGGTTTACAGTAATCCTAGTCTCGCTGTAGATTTCGGTCACAACTGGTATCAACCGTACGATGAGAGGTTCTCCAACATGGAGATCAAGTTTGGAGAGATGGATGGTCAACATGATTGTTTAGACGACAATCTGCAGACATCTCAGAATTCGTATGATGGAGACATGTATAACCTTGATACACGTCTCCAATCTATGTGGATTGCGCAGCAGGCCCAAATAGATTATTATTTTGGGCAGTCTTATGTCGACCCTCGAGCAGCAACACAGAGAGAGAGCGAGCACCTGAACTCGCAACTAGGGGGACTAGAAGTAGTTTATCCTCCTTTTTCCGCCGTACTGAGGGCCATAGTTTTTAATTTTTTATATAGACTTCCCCTATCTGTGAGCTTTTGTTTTCCATGTCTTTGTTCATTTGCTACGCTGTTAAGCATTAATGATAATGCCTTTGATAAGCATAAGGGGGGAGTCTACACCTGTCAGTGTAGTTTTGCATGTGGTCGAGCCAAGATTAAGTAAATATGAGTCGGGTTGGATAAGGCCCTTTTAAATTTTACATGGGCTTTAAATGGGCCATGCTTTGAAAGCTCGGATGGGCCCATTTTTATTACTAAAAATTATTTTAAATTTAATTCATCAATTTATAACAATTAAATTATCATAATTAATAGTTAAATTGAATAAATATTAATAATCCCCATTGTCATTCTCATTTATAATATTTAAGTTATCCATCAATTATGTTATTTACAAGGTCTGTTTCTGACCCTTATCGAGTCCTTTTATAATCCGCTTCATTTTAATTATAATAGAGTCCGTTTTCGGCCCGACCCATTTTCAACCCGTCTATTACAAAGCCCTTCTAAAAACAAGTCGAATAATTGCTCAAAATGGAGGCCCGGCCCGTTGAACACCCTACTTTGGACTAATAATATTCAGATTTTACTCATTGCATTTGGTGGGTTCTGTTTTTAAACAATATTCTGAGTTCTCATATACCTGTTTGAACATTCTCCAAATCTCCTTAGAAATCAGCTGGTGGCGTTCTTTTACCTAAGTCAGCAGTGAAGTTCGAGAGGTACCTTATGGGTGAGGTATGAATCTTATTGCTTTTCCATTCTCAAACCTTTTCATTTATATTACACAGCCGAAACTCAAGATTTTGCAACATTCTTACAGATTCTCTCCGTTGGTTCTGATGTTGCCGAAGTTGAGGCTGGGAAGAAGGTATAACGAACTTGAATCAGAGTATTCGATTTCCTTATAGCAAAATGAACATGATTATATGACGATCCTCGACTATTTTATCGTCAAATAATAGTTTTGTTACTGTTTGTCGTCGTTTTACAGGTTCTTTTCTCAGATATAAGTGCATATGAGGTTGATCTTGGAACCGAGTCTAGGCACTGCTTTTGTAAAGAAAGTGACCTCTTGGCCGTAGTCGAGTAGATGAATTAGAATGCAGAGTATTGTTGGGGACTTCAATTGATTTTGCCTTTGGATTTTAGGATATTTTGTTCTTGAATGAAATGACTTTTTATGTATTGAAGCATACAAGGTTCTGTATGGAAATAACTAATTTATTTTAAATTATAAATTTAATTATATAATTATAAATAAAGAATTTAAAAATGATCAGATTTAGGTAGTTATTCATTTTTAAATTCTTATTTTTAACTATCTTTAAAAGATAAGGGTGGAGTTAGCTTAAATTTAAATTTAAATTTAAATTTTTTGATTTGTAAAAATATTAAATTTGAGTCAATTTAAGATTTTTATATGAAATTATAGTTTTCAAATATTACTAAGGGGATTATGAGTTATTGTACATTAATCAAAGGCTTTTTCTATTTATTGTATTATACTCTTATTTCTAATGTTCTTTTCTATTTAGAATATGCAGAGGAATTATATAAAAATACGAATATGAAGAGGATTCAATATGTGATTACTAAGGGATAAAATTTATTAAGAGTAATTGTATAGTATTGATTATTGATATTTAAAATAATATAAAAAAATAATTTAAAAAAAAAAACTAAAGGGGTTTAGTAAAAAGAGGGAGGGGTAATGTAATTATTAACTAGAATAAGTATATCGATTATTTTTTGAAATGATAAAAAGAACAAAAGGTCTCCTGAGAGATCGTCTCTGAGAGAGACGTTCAGGCTCAATTCATTAAAGGTTAATTTCTACTCTTATTTTCTATTTTCTTTTATAGGCCAACCTTATTAGAGATGGTCTTTCAAAGAGTCTGTCTCACAATAATTTGTGAAAAAAGAAAATGAGTTTAGTAAAAATAGACCGGGGTATTAATAAGGATGGGGTACTATTAATATAAAAAAAATCAAGTAAATGCTAAGAATAAAAAATGTAATTATTAATCAAAAATACCAAAGTATCTTCTTAGTAAATAATGATTATTTGTGAGATTAATAAATCACCCTTATGTGGTAGGATGTGATAGGGTGAGAGTTTTATTATTTTAATTTATCTTTTTTAATTTTGTTTATTTTAATATTATTTTTTTGTATTTTTATGGTGATTTACAAGTCAGGGTTATTTTGATTAGAAATTTTTGTCCTCTTAGTCCAATGTATCATACAAATGAAGTAACTTTTGTCTAAAAACATTTAAAAAAGATTTATCACAAAAAAATGAAAATATTCATGATATGTATTTTCATCTTTATGGGTGTTAGGTATGAAAGAAGTTCCATGATAAAATACCTTCCAATAGAAAATTATCCTTCTTACAATGGAGAATCATAATTCACATGTTAGGAAATACTTGGCTTATTTCATTTCAAAACATTATACAATCAAATAATGTAAAATGCGAAAATGATTTTTTTTTTTTTTGAAAATGCTTTCTAATTAAACACTCTCTTACATGTAGAGTCGATTATTGGTATGGGTCTAAAAAAAATAAATGAATTTAATTTTAGGTTTAAAGTCTTTAGACTCGTTCTCTTAATCCATTTAAGTTTTAAATTTGTCCAAGACCTATCAAATTCGTTTAAGACCTAATCAATAACATAAATCAAAATCAATTTTACATCCATTATAAACCTAATTTATATTTATTAGGATTTGATTTACACTTATATATAATTTACAAACTCATCTCAGCCAAAAATTTTTAACGTCTCAATTTAAATTCATAAAAAATTAATTGGTCAAGGTTCGAGTCTGATTGCAGGCGAATCATGAACATTTACATGCCTACTTACGGCTACATGTACTAACAGTGCTTGCTCCTCGCTCAAGATAGGATTATTATAAAATGATTATACATACCACTCTAAAAATATTCATCACTATATATCTTTCTCTTAACCTTTTAATTATTTTTTTTGTGTGATATATTATTACAACACAATACTTTGTTCACAAAAATTTGGGTGAGACTGTCTCACTTGTGACACATGTCTTATTGGGTAGACTCAATTATATATAGTTTTGTTTTACCAATTTTATAAATTAAAATGTCAATTTTAAGAGTTAAAAGACATATTTTAAGGACTTGAAATTGACATTTTAAGTCATGAAATTTAACAGTTTTAAGATTTAAAAGTCATTTTCATTACTTAAAAAACCAATTTTAAGACTTAAAAGACCAATTACAGGCATTAAATTCCCATTTCAACTTTAAAAGAGAATGGCTCAAACATTAAAATAGATATTAAAAACTTTGAAATTGATCTTTTTAAGTCTTAAAATTAGATTTTTATGTCTTAAAATTGTCCTTTTAAATCTTAAAATTAGTGTATCAAAATATTTTAAAAAATACTACTGTGTACTTTGTTTATAGGGAAAATTATGAAGTTTTTTGTTTATATTTTAGTGATATAGAATTTTCATTTTCTCGGGCAGATTGTAATTGGGCTAACTTGAGAGACCGTCTCTTTGAGAGACGTCTCTTAGGTCCAACCCATTAAAACTTAATGTCTACTTACCGTATTTTTAATGCCTACTTATATTATTCTTAATGCTACTTATCATATCCTTAATGCCTACTTACAATATTTTAAAGGTCTACTTATATTATTCTTAATGTCTACTTACAATATTTCAAAAAATATATAATGGGCTAGTCCAATTAGAATTTGTGAAATACTAATTACTTTACTATCACAATTAAAAAAACAATCTTATTTGTTGTTTTTTTAAAATAAAACTATGCCAGGATACTCTCTTGTTATATTATCTTCTTTTTTAACTCATTTACTTTATCTATAATTTCAAACAATAATAATCATTACTTCAAGAAATAATTAATTGTAATGGAATCTTATGCTTATTACTCTTTTTTTAATTACCATTTATATTCTAAATAGGAAAAATATCAGAGAAAAAAGAAGTAACACATTTTACAACCATCAAGAGAGACTAGAATACTTTTAATCATTCTCAACATTTTACATGGTCATTTTGAGTTTTGACAATTGGGATTGGTTTAATAGAGATAATGGATGGATATAGTCATGGGTCCAATACGCTATTGATCCATTCCAGACCTGCTTTTTTTATGGGTTTTAGACTCATTTTTGAAGACTTATTATTTTGAATCGAGTCTGAATTTCAAATATGATAAATGGGTTTGGATCATTGATAAGAAAGTAAGGATCTTCTTCCAACAAAAGTGAAATAGTTACAATATAGAAATTTGAATATTAGTATAGCCAACTTGGCAAAGCAAATTTCTTAATATTCTTCCTTAAATAATGAAATTTGTTCTTGCTTTTTGTAGGTCTCTCTTTGGCTATGCCAATAAAATAACAAAAAAGCAATGGCAAAGGAAAAAATACAAAGCCCAAAAGGGTTCATGGGTCCCATCCCATCCCCATCCATTTTTTCTTCATTATTCTCCTCTTATTGCTCAGTAATACTTAAAACAAATTCCTGTTCATTTTTTCCTATGTCAGCTGTCAGTGTTTGTACCCTTTTCTAATTCAAAGAGGAATATCTAAAAAAACCCTTTTCAACAATTCTTAGTCCTCACTTCTAATGATGCTAAAAGGATTTCTTTCCTTTTGTTTGGTGTTATTTTGTGGATTACTATTTGCTGTTCAAGTTTACTCCAAGAAGGCTCATGGTAGAATTTCCATTTTTAGTTCTTTATTTGTTTTGTTTTTTCTTATGGGAATTAGAAGATTGTGTTTAAGCATTCTTGTTTTCTGAGTGTTCTTTAGTTTTGTTATTTCATTTTCAAATGCTGTTTAATGTTGCAATATGACCAAAATTGGAAATTTAGTTAAGATGGGTGCATTAAATGAACCTACAATTATACTTTTATCTTCTTAAAATGTGTTCTAAATTGTATTTTACTAGTAAGCCATTTTCATCTATGGCTTTTAGGGCTCTTCTTGGAATATGGGATGCTAAATTGTTGATTATGTTCTTAGACTCGAGGCCGACCCTGAGATTTGAGAGGGTTGACGCGAATTATCAATTGTGTGCCCTTAATCACCAAATATACTATTATAAACCCCGAACTATTAAATTTCCATGTGTTGTTTTTCTAATTTTTTGGATGGAGCCAGAGCACAGGCCCCTATTGGCCCCAGGGTCGGCCCTCCTAGTATGCTTGTAAGGGAAATTGGAAAAACAAGGGTGTCTTGGGTTATCTTATCTTGTTTTGGCCAATGTGTGTGTTTTATTTAACTAGATCTATGAGAAAGTGAGGTCAGTGTGTTTTGAACTGAGTACTTGCTTGTGCAAGTCAAAAAATGAGCTAAGCTTTAAGTTGCTAAAGCTTTCAAAGCTTGACTCTTGTCGGATAATTTCCTTCTACTCGCTACTCAGACAACCCAAACCCTACTAAGGCGGAAGCCACTTGATATTAGGGCAATAACGTCAAAGTTAAGCCTTGTTTGAGCAATCGGATTGAGTGTATCTTTTGATGCACCCGGGTTTTCAAATTTTTTTTACTTGATAAGTCGTCATGGAATTGATCGTTCTTATAGATGTACTTATAAGCTATAATGTCCAAGCTAATGTATACTTTTATGTTATTATAAACTCCTATAATCTTAAGCTTTTAGAAATTAAAGGGTCTTGTGTTTTAAGTTGTACTTTTACAAGTTACAAGTAAGCCATTTTCAAAACTATGGCCTTTGTGGTTCTTAGAATATGCTAATAATGATGTTCTTATTGTGTTCTAAAAGGGAAATGCTGGGTTATTAGTATGCTTGTGTGTGTGGTTTTATTTTTCTAGGTCTATGAGAAAGTGAGGGTTATTACTATGGCCTTTGTGTGTGTTCTTACAAGTTAATTCACTTTTTAAATTCGCAATTCGCTCAAACTGACCTTAAAATAGCCCTTAAGAAACTGATTCTTCTTATAGATGTACTCATGATAGCCAAAACCCAAAATTGTCGTTTGTAAATGTAGTTCAAAGGTCCAAATTCGGAGCTTCAAAATGAGTGAAAACGAAAATAGTATCTAAACTTCTTTCAAATGTTGCTGCTTTAAGCTTTGGCAGATAGCCGCCCCCACTCCCCACGGTTTTTGTATACATAAAACGAGTTCAAGATGCATAACTTTAGACGGGTAATAAGGCGCTTAGTAGGGCTAACTTTAACAAAATGATGTATAAATTTACGAGCATCATTCATTGCAGGTAATCCCACAAAAGATATAGTCTATCTAATCAATAAAAACCGGACTGCCATAAAACTCCCTGCTGTTTTCGACAGTGCAGGGTTAGGGTGCATCGCCTTACAGTATGCAGAGGCGTGCAAGGACAATTGTACAAGCAACAATACAGTAAGTTGTCATCCCTTAGGAGACGATATAACAGAAGTGTATGCTCCTGATTGTGGCGTTGAACTACCAACTATCAGCACAATATCGGGTAAATTAGTGGGGTGCTCGTCTAAGTACCTATCTCCATCGGAAGCCTTCTCACACGTTCTTGCTCGAGATAATAAGTCGATGTCTATTCTCGAGAACATAACACACACCGAGATGGGAGTAGGCGTAGCGTCAAACCATAAGGGACATTTGTTTTGGTGTGTGTTGTTCAGTGATGGACTCACAAATTCAAGCTTCATTCTTGAAGATCATGGACAAGGAATTAAACAGAAAATGGGGTGTTTTAGTGGAACTAATACAACTTGCAGTGAAGCAACAAGTATTAAAAGTGGCATTTATATTGAGATTTTGTTATGCATTTTCTCCTTAATTTTCTTGCTTTTGATATGAGAAAATGTGAACAATTTGTTTTATTTTTGGGGTTTTTGGACCCACTCTAGTATTGAATATGAACAAATTCAATCTTTTTTAATCATATTCTACTAAATATAAATTTGATGGCGTTATAATTTCTTATCCGATATTATAAATAGTATATATATCGATCGCTATCCTCTTTTTAAAATAAAAGCTCATTATCTTTCTAAAGAATATTTTGAAAACAAATGCAAGTAATTTTTGGTTCAAGTTCATGTTGATTAGGTCGGAATAAAAATTTTAAGCCGTTGTAATTTTCTATCTAATATTATAATTAGCATTATACATCAGTCAATATCTTTTTTCAAAATAAGAGCTAGCCTCACAAAAGCTCATTTTGAAAATAAATACTACCGTTCTTCGGATGAAATTGTTCAAGGTCAAGTTAGCTTTACGCTTAGATATTAAGCTAATTTTATAATGCCTTCAAATCCAGTTCTTTTTGTTGCAAGTATATCTTTTCATAAGAGTATCTTTATTGAGGCAATAAACTCTTTGGCCGCATTCTCCTTTATAAGTATGAGTGATCGTTTTTCTTCCCTTCTCAGACCTTGATCATAGTTCTTATGAATGGAATACAGCTGGTAGAATGATGATGAAAAATAATTTTAAAAATATCTATTTTATAAATTTAGGGAATTTACTTTGTCAAACATTTTCTAATTTTTTTTTATTTTGTACCAATAGAAATTTACCACAACAATTTTCAATTATCTCAATCTTATTAACTAACTCTCGTATAGGTAGGGTTTGGAATAGTTGCATATTCTCAAATTTACTCTTACTAGTGATAACAAAGATATTACTCCCTCCGATTCAGAGCACATGTCACATTTGGAATTTGCACAAATATTTAGGTAAGAAGTGGACCATGATAAAAAGTGTTTACATTTAGAGATTAGAAGGGATCACAATAAAAAGGTATTCCTATGTAGAAATTAAAGAGGAGACCACCACGCAAAGGTGTCTACATGTACTACTTAAGGAGAGAATCACAATAAAAAGGTAACTATATGTATGGAAAATTACTACTTAAAATAAAAATGAGAAAATTAGGATAAACTGGCTTAAAAAAAGACATTTATTCTGAATTGGAGGGACACTTAATTAAATAAATACAAATTTATGTGAGAGACGATTTTTTTGGAGAGACCATATCTAATTGGGTCGGCCCATAAAAAAATATATAAAAAATAAACATTAACCTTTAATGAACTGAGCTTGAGAGAAACAGTCACTTAACTAAATTAGCAAATATTGGTATGACTTGATGTTGATGAGGATAATATCTAATCCAGCATGAGAGTGACCATTTTGGGCCATGAGCTCTCTAGATTGTAAGATTGAGTGCAGGTAGTGGGGACTAACCTATGGGCTATGATCCAAACAACCCAATTGTAGATAATGGCCTACATTATAGCCCATATCTTTCATCTCATCTCACTTTCAAACCCATACTGGCTTACTTTATAGGAATTTTTGAAATTGTTGAGCGAAAAAATAAAAAAAAGTAATTAAATAAGCAAAATTTTAAACAAATCCCAAAAGTAAGCTTCCAGACCCCAAAGCTGTGCTTTGGAGCTGTTCGCAGTTACTAACTGCGAACAGCTATTTTGTCTTATGTGCTGTTCGCAGTTAGTAACTGCGAACAGACCTGATATACAAAATCAGATCAGTTTCTGTTTTTCGCAAAATCGCATTTCTCAAACCCTACTTCACTCGACATTTCCACCTTCTCCCTCTAAAACCTTTGATTCATTCCATCAAATCGTGCAATCCTCTTTCAATTTGGCACTTCAAAATTAGTGTGGGATACTATAGCTTGCGCAAAGGTAAATTTTTTTGTGTTTTTTTGGTGTATATTTGGATTTTAGGATTTTAACCAAATTTGTTTATTTTTTCAAATGTAGGTTTGTAGTTGCGCAAAGGTAAATAATAAAATGTTACATTATCTAAATATTAATTGCAGGCACAAGGTGCGGCAAACGTGATGTGGTACAGCCAGGAGGAGCCGGTGAGGGAGATTGCGCATGGCATGCTCTTCGGCTCGCAGTTCCAGCACTTCATACCGGAAGTCGCTCCACAGCACTCACCGACTACCCCCCATACGCACATGGCATGCTCTCCTTCTTATGACTACCATTTGGAGGAGATGGATCATTCATATCCCGTTGACGCTGCGGGGACCTCGCAGGCTGGGCCATCACAGTACCAGTCCCCTCCACTGCCAGAGCGTCACGCGAACACCTCTTTCTATCGTAGGAGGCGAAGGAGACCAACTCAGTTGGATAAGGTAGATGAGGGTTCATGAGCGTTAACGATTACCTTTTGTATATTTGGATCGACTATGTACATATATATATATATATATATATATATATATATATATATATATATATATATATATATATATATATATATATATATATATATTAATTGACTTGTATATTTCAAACATTTGTATATATTTTGTTGTATATACATGTTTAATTACTTTATCATAGCCCCCAAACTTTGACTTATGAATGATCGGAGTTTTGGCGATGAATCATGCCGCCTTAAAGATACATCGACTTGTAATTACCTATTCTAATGTCTCTAGTGCAATTACAACAAACAACAACTCAAAAATAAAGGAAAAAAAAAGTTAATTAACTGTTCGCAGTTAGTAACTGCGAACAGCTATAAAAGACAAAATATCTGTTCGCAGTTACTAACTGCGAACAGCGCTTTTGTCTTTTATAGCTGTTCGCAGTTACTAACTGCGAACAGCTCCAAAGCACAGCTTTGGGGTTTGGACGCTTACTTTTGGGAAAAGTTTAAAATATCGCTTATTTGATTAATTTTTTTTTATTTTTTCACTCAACTTTTTCAAAATTTCACTTTATAGCCCCCACATGCCCACAAATCTCCACAAATAAATAAACTTTCATTTATAAGCAACATAAATAGCAACTTTGAAGTTTGGACCAACATATAAATTACATCCTCTATAGTATATAGAGATTAACATAGTTGTAAATGATAAAAAAATTAAGAAAATGGCAAAAATATTAAAATTTTGTCAAAAGAATAAAAGGGAGAAAAATTAAAAGAAGACTTATGGATAGAGTTGTTTAAAATAGAACTAAAGATTCTACATCTATTCGAACTTGTGATCGAAACCCAATTTGACCTAATTTTAAAATAGATTTACAATTATTTAAAAACATATTAAAACACAAGATCCAATTTTAATCCAACCCAAAAACACTTGACTCGAAATTAACCCGATAATCTGATTAAAAACCTATACGCCTGGATATATTAAATTTGATGTGCACATTACCAAAAAATGTTGCATAAATAAAGGCCTAAAAATAAAAATGTTATGATCAAGCGGGAGTATAGCTTCTGCACAAATGATTATAATATTGTTCATGCATGGCTCGTGCGTATTCTAACTTCTTCTATTCTATTTGACTTGGATTCTTCAAACCTTATCTTAGAGTTACCAATGGAAATATTTGTATAAATTTTCCAAAATAATAGTATTATATTTATAAATAATCTAAATTCTCATATTACAATTTGAATTTAACTTAAATTTTAATGTTAAATCGTTATTTTCTAGCTAATATAAAACGACCAAGGTTATTTTTTTATAATGTCAATTTAGGTGTTTCAAATCGATTCAAAATTAAATTTTGTGTTTTCTCATTAATTTTTTACATAATTGTAAATCCTTTTTAAAGTCAAATCAAAATTATATTTGATTACAAAATCAGATAAATATCAATTTGTGAAATGTGTTTTGAATACCCTTTATATTTCAACAAGCATCATCCAGGAATATCATGTGGCATTACAAAAGACTAAAGCAAAGCACCTCTTAAAACAACTTGTAGTTGGAAGCCTGAATAATACTATATTTTACTGGCTTACTTCAAAATATTACTCTCTCCTATTTATTGATTCAGGGATTTTTTTTTATTGGGTCAATTCATTAATTATCTCTCATTTTTATTTTTGTCATTTTTTTACCTTTTTACCCTTACTATAACAACACAACAATGCATAAATATCAATGCTCTTTATGAAAAAAAGAGAGTTTTTCACTCATTTTTAAATGGTCCCACACCGCTCCTTGGTTTTGATGCAAAACCCAAATATCCTTTTATCTATAAATAGAAGAGAGTATTATGCAGACACCTGTTCGCATTCGTTATTTTTTTCTCTAGGAGAAGGGTCTCCGTAAGTATTATCATATAAACTTCCTATTTCCAAAAGAATATCCTTTGTATTTTAATATTGAAAATTTTGTATATATTAAATATAAAAATTACTTAGAAAATGTATAGCAGAGAATTTTTTTTAATCTTGTTTTGTGCGTTAATTAATATTATGTAGCTCTTTAGATAACTACTAGTGGTTTGAAGATGGTCAATTTCAAATGACTATTAATTTTAAAATACTATTCAAATGTGTTATAATAGTTTTAAGCATTTGAGACGATATTATGCAAAAGCTAATAAACTAGCTTTTAAAGTATAGTTTCGTAAAAGAAATACAATTATTTTGAGATGATATTTCTACAACTAAAATCCACAAAAAATTATGGGTAACATTATTCATATATCTAAATTTCAAATGTTATTATAACTAGAAGTGTTCAAAACAGATTAGATTATCTGACAGTTATCCCATCTTGTAACCGAACACAATTTGACTCGACATTTAAAATGAATTAGCAATTATGAAAAAATTAAAATAGACATAAAATTTGATTTTAAATAACATCTGACATGAAATTGACTTAATGATAAAAAAAAGACCGCTAATTATAACTAACTATTCTCGTAACTATTGTATAGAAGAGTAGTATTACTTGTAAGTAGTAATTAGGGGAGGAAAAAGAGAAAAACAACAAAGCACAAAAGAGACAAAAGAGTTTGATTAAAATCCGTATCTTAGTGAAACAAAACATCCACCACCTACAATGTAACGCTTCTCAAACAAATTACTAATAAATAAACAACAAAACAAACGAATTTGCTCCTTTTTATCCACGAGTACTTCTTGCTAAAAGTTAGCACAACTACAACACTTGCTCATCACAACACACTTACTCCTCCAACTAACATTTTTATTTTTCTCTCACCTTCATCACTTTTTTTTTTTTAAAGAAAAATCCCAGAAAAATGCATCATAATTTTTTATATACTATTTATTTTTAATTTATCAAAAAATATTGAGCTCAAAATTTATTGAATAATTGTCATCTAAGAACGAGTTATTGTCACATTGAATCTTTTAATTTGCAATCAATGCACATAATCACAGTACCAACTCTTGAATAATTTTAAGTTATGTATAATTAAATATATTAAGAACTAAAATATTACAACGATAATAGTTAAATTGAGAAAATAAGTTTCTTAAAAGATTTGTTTAATATAATTAAATAAGGGGAAAATTTGTTCAATATAATTGAATAAGGTGGAAAACTAGCTAGCCATACTTATACTTAAATTTTAATATTTTTAAATAACCTATATGATCAAGCCTCTACTTATAATCAAATATATTCCTATAATGATATTACTTCTTTAAATTAAAAATAATTAAGTAATGATGCACTCTTGTCTCTTCCCTAATCCCCATAAATCTCTTTTCTTCCAAAAGATCATCCCATAAAGAAACTAAACTTCAGAAGAATAGAATGCCACCTCTACTTTTGTTTCCTTCTTTTTGTTGGAGTGTCATCCAAGTCATCTTTATAGTAAATCTTTTATATTTTACTTTAAATTCAGTGCTCTATTTTTTTCCTGAAATTATTTATTTGGGTTGAAATAGGAGAAAGAATAATAAATAAAGTGAGGAAAAAGGAAGTATTTTTCAGGAGGTTAATGATACTTTTTAAAGATAGATGTGGTATGATCTAGATTTTTCATTGAGTAAAGTAGAAAATGTATTTTATGGTTGGAGTACTCATTAAACACAACAGCCAAACTGCACATGTTCATAATTAATTTTATCTTAAAAGAGTTTTTGTTTTATGCCTTCAATAAATGGCATGCTTATAGCAGCATATGTCTTATCTATTAAAACAATTTAAGACAATTAACCAGATTAAGTTTAGGGTAATGGAAAATTTTACCTAATTGATGAAGTATATACATACCCTACTGTTATTTCTTTAATTTGCTATAATATTAATATATCAATTATCAATAAAATCACCATATAAATTTTAGGCCAAAAAATCACCATAGTCAAGTCAAAAATTAACTATAATCATAGTAGGTGAAAAAGTGTTTTACTTCCACCGACTATAAGTTTTGTTTATCTTTTATTTTAGGCGATTTTCAAAACGTGTTTCGAACCTTAAAATCGTTATATATTTTATAAAAAATAAAAAATATATTCTATATACAATGACGAATAATATAAGATCTTAGATGAACATATTCTAACTTATGTTCATCTCAAAAAAAAAAAAAAATCTAACCATTTGTACCACAATATTTTTTGTAACAGATAAAATTTGTTCATTCTTTAAAAAATACATCTCAACAGAAATGAAGTTCTCCTAAAATATAATTAATCAAAGACACTATAATTAGGTGGGAACTGGAAATCAATGCTTCATGCAATCAAAGATGAACACTACATTATTGCAATTTGCAATAAATATTGACAGACTTTGGTAAAATGCTACATATACTGTATTAATTACTCCACATCGAGAAAACATGTATTTTATAAATTTTGAATAAATATCACAAATATTAATGTTTGATAACACACATTCATTTACTTATATATTTTCAGAAAAATAATTAATCAGCAGAAAACTTATTCTTATCTAACAAAATATGAACAGGTTAAATTTTCCGCTGAAAATTCGACAAATCACAATTCACAAAATATATTGATCTACGGCCTGTTGTTTTTCATTTCTGGTAGTAAATTTTGTTCAAAATACCGCTGCATATCTATACATCCAAAAAATTGTAACAGAAGAACAAATCAAAAAAAAAAAAGTAAAAGAAAATGGAAATACTACACACCAGATAACCATCGAAACAACTCACCAATTTCATCACCGAGTCGACTCGCTTCCAAGTCGAGCTCATTAACTCGGTTATTATTTTCAAATTCAGTCGTCGTTTCTCTCCTACTACTCCCTGTAAACCATCTCCCGGAACTACGAAACGACGAGGAGAGAGAATGTGACAAATAATCTTTCAGCCAACTGCCTCCACGTGTCCCTACCTCCGCCGCTAGATTTTGTTGCAATTGTTCATCGACCTTATAGTCCGTCGTCGATGACGTTGTTCTACGAAATGAACCTGAATGAACTTCGGAAACGGCATCGTCATCAACAATATAATCAAAGTTTCCACCAAGAGAGTAGCTCCGGTTAATCGGAAATTCATCAGAGTTTCGTTGACTATTACGTTGACTTACATTCCCGATCTCAACACGGAAACTTCTAGAATTTGAGAGAGAAGAAGGATTATTACCTTCACCGAGTCTCGCGAGAAGGTCCGATTCTGGTACAAAAACCGATGACCGGCAAAGCGGACATGATTGGCTTGAGTTAAGCCAAGTATCAATACAATCGGCATGAAAAGCATGACAACAGATAGGGAGAAGTCGCAGAAGGTCTTTCGGTTCAAATTTCGATAAACATACTGCACAATCTCCTGCTGATGAGAGAGAATCAAAGGTAAAAAGAGGTAGTGTATTGATCAACGGATTAATTTCCGGTGAAATTTTTCTACGAGAAGTTGCTGAAGTAGAGGAAAGGGGATGAGGATGCTGTGATGTTGATATTGTGGTTACGTCATTTTCGGACGGTGTTCCGCGATGGCGGCGGAGGAAGCGGAGGAAAAGGTAAAGTGAAGCACATAAAATAACAGCGATGGCGAGAATGAGAACTGTAATGAGAATGTTAGGACTTACTTCATTTTCCGATGTTGTTCCGACATTGTCCTCTAATCTCCGGCGAGTCATTTTCCGATGAGAGAAAGTAAAGGGAGAAAGAAGATAGAGAAAAAGGACGTGTTTGTTCGGGTGGGTTTTGAAGAGTTGAATGAAGGTGTTTAAATGGGGTTATGTACGGCTGATTTTAATGATAATTGATTTACTTCTCCTTTTTTGTAAAAAAAAAAAAAGAGGTGGAGTGAGTGAGGAAGAATTAACTAAGAAAGAGGAATAGTTATGGAAGTAATTATTTTAACTTTGGAAAGTTTAATTTGTTTGGGTGGAATTATATTTTTGATTTATATAATAAGAAAGATATGTTTGAATTAATTTTGTTTCTATATTTATATTATTATTTGTTTTAAGATATTTTTGTGAATGATTATCTCCCATTAAATAAGGAGTTTATATTTTAATATAGTATGTATTAGATGAACTGTTAAACTCATGTATGTGAGTCTGTGACGGTCTCTTGATGAGACCTTCTCATACAACAATTTGTGTTTTTATAAATGACTGATAGTCTTATAAGTTATACATACTTCTCTATTTCATTAAACAGAGAAAGTAGAAGAAGAATTAGTTAAGCGTATTGAAACTGAGAAATTTTATATATATTTTCCCGTTTCATTATAAAAAGCATATTTCACTCTTCAATAAAAGTTTTTTTTGAGTTAAAGATAGTTTTTTTTAATGGGACGGAAAAAAAATACTATTTTTTCCATTTAAAAGAAAGTGTTACTACAAAAGATATAGATGATCTCATATAATCATTCACAAGTGGAAATTTTTTGGTAGAATTGAATGTTATTAGAAATTAATTATTTAATTGATGGAAAATTTAAATTATATATAAAAAGGAAATAGAATTTTAGTTAGCACAAAAGATAGTGCAATATTATGCAATTTATTATTATAGGAATATCAAGAGTATACGCATTGATAAAATTTTATTTCGGTGTTAATGTCTTATTATTATCGTCACTTTATTTTGTTATAGAGTTATTTTTGTTGAAAATATTAATTATTTGTAATACGCTGAAAGTGATTACGTGAACAATGTAGTGCTGGATCGAAAAAGAATATAAATATCTTTAAGTTTCATTAGTATTTTAAATTTGAAATGAAAATACATATTATTTATATATTATAGTCTTAATGAATGATATAAATTTACTTATAAAATAGCCTAAATTTTGTAGAGTATCATTGAATCAAACAAAAATAATATCATTCGCTGACGAATTTTACTTAATTAAACTTTTAGTAAAATATGTTAGACAAATGATATTATTTTTGTTTAATTAAAGATGTGCCAAATGAAAAGTTTCATATAAGAAAAAATTTCAATTTCATTTAAAAAAAGGAAAAAACAAATAAGAATAAAACAAAATATATGTCCTCTTGTAATGTATAAATATGTAAGTTCATTAATTTATATAAATTCATTTTGAAAAGTTAGCTTTAATATAAAGAGCCGAGATGTGGTTCGACCTACGAGCTACAAAGTGGAATATCTAGACCACTAGAAAAAGTTTATAAAAATGCACCGAGGCAGGAGTACGGGTCTAAACGAGCTTGACTCGTCATGACCAGTTAATCCTTTTTATTAACCCATCTTGCCCACCCCCTAATTATAAATTTGGCTCGGCCGCCCCTCGATCCGAGCAATTGAAAGTATCTCTAGTTATATAGTCGTGCATTGCACCGACGTCTTAGTAAGATTAATTTATATTTTTAATTATTATAATATGATTTACAATCATAGTAATATATATTTATTATATTTAAAATTATAATCAATTTTTTCAAAATGAAGAAAATTAAGCAAGCTAATAAATTTTTTTCTAATATTATAATATAAATTAATAATAATAATAATAATAATAATAATAATAATAATAATAATAATAATAATAATAATAATAATAAAATTTAGCCAAATTTACGCAAGACTAACTAAAATTTTATTCAAATAGATCATTAAAATATAGCATATCCTTAAAACGTAATTTTAATATTATATAAGATTAGATTCTATTTATAATTATATATATTTTGATACTAATTATATAAATTTGTATAGTTATCTTATTTAAAACAATGTTACTTTGACAATATGTGGCAATCAAGGAATATTGGTAAGATACTTTTTTAAATAATTAGGAAATAGAATATTTTATTTCCAAATATATATTTTTTAAAATTTTAATTCTAGTATTTAGACCCATGATGTAGGAATATTGTTTTAGGCTGTTTCAAAATTTTTACTTATTTATATTAAATGGAAAATTCCTATTTTAAATTGGTTTATTATACATAAAATATTACCTATTAACACTATGACTAACATGATTTTTATAGGAAAAAATTAATTTTAATAATCCAACTATTCACCTAACCGCTGTAAATAATTTCAACTTTGAATTAATTTTTAATAAATCAATATTTGCCCTTAGTTTGCAGTCAGCATACTAATAGGGTATGCTGATACCAAACTAAAAGTATATGTTGAATTATTATAAAAAAAAAGAGTAAAAAATTAAGGAGAAAAGTTGGATTATTAAAAAATTATTATTATTATTATCATTATTATTAAATAATAAATATTATTATTATTATATATATATATATGTGTGTGTGTGTGTGTGTGTGTGTGTGTGTGTGTGTGTGTGTGTGTGTGTGTAGATTTAGGATCTAATATGAAGGGGTTTAAAAATAAGAAGGATAGGAAGGAATTTCATCTGTCAGATCTTAGATCAATGGTCCATCATGCACGCGGTTCAGAACAAAAAATAAGTTGTAATGTTTTCTTAATTAGTATGTGATAGTTTCTGTATAAACATGTGTGACTTGAAATTGTGATGTTTTCTAAATTAATATGTGATGCTTTCTTCATAAACATGTGTTACTATATTATTTTGCTAAGACAACTTTTTTTAAACCGTTAGATGTTAAGTAATCAACGGTAGCTATTCCTTTCTATCTTTCCTATTTTCACACCCCTTCTTATTGGATCTCTACCCTATATATAGGAGGGAACCAATGAGAAGGGTGTTGAAAATGAGAAGGGTAAAGACTTTATACCCTTGTTTTCACTAAAACAAAAAAATTTATAGTCACGATTGAGCCAAGAACACATAATTGTAAAAGTAACTATGACATAAATTTTTAGAATGTTCAACTCTATAACATAGTATCATTGTTTGTATATATTTAAAAACAAAACAAAAACAAACAAAAATCTTTCTTAATTAAAAATCATTCTTATTTGATCTTTTATATATATATATATATATATATATATATATATATACATATATATATATATATATATATATATATATATATATATATATATATATATACATACATATATATATATATATATACATACATATATATATATATATATACATATATATATATATATATATATATATATATATATACATATATATATATATATATATATATATATATATATATATATATATATATATATATATATATATATATATATATATATATATATATATACATATATATATATATATATATATATATATATATATATATATACATATATACATATATACATATATACATATATATATACATATATATATATATATATATATATATATATATATATATATATATATATATATATATATATATATATATATATATACATACATATATATATATATACATACATATATATATATATACATACATATATATATATATACATATATATATATATATATATATATATATATATATATATATATATATATATATATATATATATATATATATATATATATATATATATATATTCGATTATTGAAGAATAATGCAAATATCAACTGAGGCAATCCCGTTGTAAAATTTAATGCAATCAAAATCTGATATATATGGAATGAATCGTAAACCAATAACAAAGAACGAAATTTTAAATTAATTGCATAATTCCCAATAATATAATATGTTCTTACTTAAACTAGTTGATATATATCTCAAAAAAATTGATATCAAATATATGGATTATGATGCAAATATGACATATTGACGAATTATATTCCAATTAAAGATTCGTTAATTTAAATTTCAAAAAACCTAGTAAACATTTCCTATTTAATAAAATTATTTTATCACCTACTGATATTACATATTTCGTTTTTATTTGAAGTTTAAATTTGTTACCTTAAATATCAATTGTATGCTTAAAATTATTAATTTGTTCGTTATAGGACTTCAAAATGCAACATATTAATAAAAGATTCAGTGAAATAATGATATTCTTTTAAATGCTTTTTAAATGCTAAGGAGTTGTCATTTGTTATTTTTTAACTTTTTTTATTAATTTGTATATTTATATGATTTTAGGATATTACGGTGATATAATATAATATGATGATATGATGATTGAAAATCTATAGACACTTTTTAATGGATATTGCTAATGAAATTCCAAATGGTTTTTTAATGAAATATTATTCAATATCAAATATTAAAATTAATAATATTTTTTAAAATTCTAATTAATGTTATAGATATTAATACATAATTTAGAATTTATCACCAGATTGATCCCACGTTAAAATAAAATATTGTTATCCTTTATTTTGTATCATAATTTTCTCATTGAAATATACTAATAATTATTTTCATCAAGGAACGTTTTAGAAGCATTTGCTAGAATTTTCCAATAACAAATAAGGAAAAAGTGTCAAAAAGTACTTAATAAAAAAAAAAATTCAAAAAATACCTAACAAAAAAATTTTCTTTTCAAAAGAATACCAAATAACTGCTGGGGTTAAGTTTTTCGTTATCATTTGCTTTTTCCCTTTAAAAAAACTGTCCCAATTCCATTTTCTTATTCAAAATATTTTCTCTCTCCTATAATTCCCCATCTTCTTCCTCGCTCACTGTTTCGAAGACTCCCAATACAGACGCCCAATCTTTTTCGCCCAAGCAGTCATTTGTTTGCAATTTTAAAGTTCTTCTTCCTTTACTATGTCCTTACTCATCTTCACTCACTTCCCTCTGCGAAAATCTTCAAGTAAGTAACTTTGCCCTAATTTTTTTTTAAAAATTTGGCATGATTTTGTTGAATTTTACACTTTTGCTTTAATTCTTCTTGTTGAATTTTACACTTTTTGCTTTAATTCTTCTTGTTGGATTTGTGATTGGATTTTGATTTTTTTTTTTTCAATTACTTAGTTTTAGGTTGTGTGACCTCATAAAACCTATTAAGACTAGGATTTACTTTGGGGTTTTTTTGTGACAAAATGTAATAGTACTGTGTATGACTAGAAAGTTTTTAGGATTAAGACATTGAAAGAGTAAGTTTGTTACTTTGAAAATGAACATCTGATTAAGAATGATTGTGGTTTGGATGATGTGGGAAGGATTTGGTATAAAAAAAATGGGGTACACTTTATTTGATGGGAGAAGTGAAATTAAAGATGATAAAGATAGCCTTTCTTTTTTAGAATCCCCTGAAATTGATGGATGGTACTACTTGTATATTGTACATAGATGGGATAATATGGGGGAAAAAAATCCAAAGACCACTTATATATATGATGTTGTGTTTGTATTGGATAATTGTGTTGTGTTCTTGGTACTCTTTTGAAAAGAAAAATTTTATTAGGTAACTTTTTAAAGATGGGCAAAAAAGATAACGGAAAACTTAACCCCAGCTGTTACTTGGTACTCTTTTGAAAAAAAAATTTTGTTAGGTATTTTTTGGAAATTTTTTTTTTATTAGGTACTTTTTTGAAATTTTTTTTTATTAAGTACTTTTTGACAATTTTTCCAACAAATAATAACCCTTTTTAGTCAAGGTAGCTTAAACTAAAAATTTAAATAATACACAAATTCTTTTTGAAACGGTCTCATATGAGACAGTTTTTAAAGTGAATTGAATAGTCCAACTATTTTAATTAAAATAGGGAAATTTTACATGGTAGCATCGAACTTTCATGAAACGCTAGTGGTAGCACTTTTGTAAGATTTTTCCACATGTTAGCATCCAGTTTATGCCTTATCCAATTGCTGTAACATTTTCCGTTAAATTCTTGTCAATTTCCATTTAATTCACCATTTTGACGTTTCTACCCTAATCAAGTGTTGGTTGTTGTCTTTATAATTTGACCTGAACATTTAAGAGCGTTGATAAACTAAATGGTGAATTAAATGTGAAAATGGTGAATTAAACATTTGAGAGCATAAAAATAGTTTAGGGTAAATTATAAAGACAATAACCAACACTTAATAAGGATAGAAACATCAAAATGGTGAACAAAATGGAAATTGACAAGAATTCAATGGAAAATACTACGACATTTAGCTAAGACATAAAGTAGATGCGCCAATGTGAAAAAATCTTACGAAAGTGCTACCACTAGTGTTTTATGAAAGTTCGATGCTACTATGTGAAATCTACCATTAAAATATCTATTTTTAATATTACAACACTTTTTTTTGAATTTCGACTTTTGTATGAACTTGTTTGACTAAGAAACGATTTCATACAAAAAAATTGCCCATAATTTTCAAAAATTTTAAGATTTAGAGACATTAATTATTAAAAACTAACGTAAAATCAATGGATAATAAAAGTAATTAATAGTGGTACATATTCAATGTTCATGTGGCTATAATGCATTTAACCAACTTTAAATCTAATTTAATAACAAAAGAATAAGATTAAATTAATTTTGGAGGGTTAGAGGAGAGTTGGGGTATGATTAATGTAGATGAAAAGCTGGTGGTGCCTGGTGTCTGGAAAACAAAAAAACATAAAAATGTCAGACCTTCAATTTAATGCCATTTTACTTACCTCTATCTGAGTATCATAGATTCTACAATAAAGTTGGAACAGGGAGTCTTCTTCATTAAATTTTCTTATTTAATTTTGTAATAAATGAGTAACTAACTCTTGTAATTACCACTTATACTATTACCACAAAAAATTAAAATATACTATTACCACAAAAAATAAATATACTATTACCACAAAAAAATAATAGCCGGTCTTCTGAGAGACTGTCTTTGTGAGAGAAGTCTTTCAATATTAATTCATTAAAGCTTATTGCCTACTCTTACTCTATATTTTCCTTTATAAGCCGACCCAATCAGAGATCAATCAGAGATGATCTCTCAAAGAAATTGTCTGTCGCAAAAAGTTGTGAAAAAATAATGCTATCATATATATACTCACTCCCCTTCTTTAATTTGTTACCTAACATCTAAATAAACTTTCACTTTCAATTTGCATATTGCGGCAAATTCAAAAGAGAAATTCAAAAGAGACAAATGAATACTTAATTGTTAGTATTACCGTGGCTTTTCACTCAGCATATTGATCGAAGTGTTGTAAGTAAAAAAATCGATCAATTATTAAACGCAATGGCAGATCTTGCGAGCCACCATCTCATATTGAGACCATTAGCTAGCCTAATCCGCCTAATTATATTTTTTGCAATACACCTTCAGTGATTTATCAATTAATTAAAGTTATAATTAATACATTTAAGATCAAAATTGATTTCTTTTATAAATCATAAGTGATCATGTAATTGATAACTTTATATATAATTGATCGCTTTAAGGTTTTATTTGATTATTTTATCGTCGAAATTGAAGACTTTAAAATAATTGATTCATTTAAGGTTATAAATTTGTAAGTAGAAATTGATCACTTTAATGTCAAAATTGATCATCTTTAGGTCAAAATTGAAATATTTTATTTTAATTGATCTATAATTAATTTACTTTAAGTTAAAATTGATACTTTCAATGTCAAAATTAATTTTTTATTCTTTAATTTAAAGATTTTAAGTCATTTTTATTTTTCAATTTTTAACTTTGGGTTGTCCCAAATAGACGGTCCCAGTCGCTGTAGAGTTTTAGCATAAACACGAAAACTCAAAATCTTTATGAGGCAATACCTAATGGGATTCCCAAAATTAACAAAAAAAAATATTTAATTTTGACGGTATCTAGTGATCAATTTAAACATTAAAAAACCTCAAATAGATCCATTAAAGTAAAAAATTTCAATGATAACTTTAAAGGTATCAATTATAATCTTAAAGTGGTCAATTTTAATATTTTAGTTATAAATTGCTAATGATCAAACATTTAAAACAAATCAATTTTAATCTTTCAGTATCGATTATGACCCTAAATTAATCTGTTACTGAAAGTACATTGTGAAAAACTATAATTAAGTCGATTGGACTATTGGTCTCAAAGTAAGGCGGTCTCTCGCAAAACCTGCTAATTATTAAATACTGAAGGTATGAATTTACCAACATGGGCAAACACTACAAAAAAAAGGACAACTTTCCGACTAAAACCCTCCGACTAACCCCAAACAGCTGGAAATTACCGACTGACTTTCCGATTGACAGGCGTTAATCGTAATTTCCGACTAAATTGCTACTGAATTAGTTTTTGGTCAGAATTTTAAATTAGAAAAAAAAAATTTACCATTAATTATATTGCGACTGAAATCTAGTCGGAATTTACTGACCATTTTCGCACTAAAATTTGTTCGTAATTTAGTCGGTAAAACTTTATTATTTGCGTTGATGAGATGGAGGTGCCTAAATGGAATCAGTGCTGTCCCAAATATATTTGCTGTAGTTGATTAATACAAAAATATGTAGAATAACTAAGAGTACTATTAAGAATTTGTGTGTCAAGTTTGTTTTTCAAAACTTGAATATTAACTATTTATTATTATTATTATTACTATTATTATTATTATTATTATTATTATTATTATTATTATTATTATTATAATACGATTAATTACATACTAATACTACTAATATTACACCAATACGACTAATTACGTACTAATACGACTAGTAATAACTAGTATGACTAAATAGCTGATAAAGTACTAATAATGTACTAATACGAGTAGTAATATACTCATAAAACTAATATATATATATATATATATATATATATATATATATATATATATATATATATATATATATTATATATATATATATATATATATATATATATATATATATATATAATATTATATATATATATATATATATATATATATATATATATATATATATATATATATATATATATATGAAGGATAAGAAGGATATTTTTTGTCACTGTATATATACTAATACAAATACTACACTGATACAAAATACTAATAATACTGATAATACACTAATACGACTAATTACATACTAATACTACACCTAGACAGCTAATTATACTAATACTATAAACAATACAATAATACAACTAATTATATACTAATAGTACACTAAATTCGACTAATTATATAATAATACAACTAATATTACACTAAATATATTAATACGACTAATAATGCACCAATACAATAATAATAATAATAATAATAATAATAATAATAATAATAATAATAATAATAATAATAATAATAATAATAATAATAATAATAATAATAATAATAATAATACAACTAATAATATACTAATACAAATAATAATACTAATAATAATACACTAATACGACTACTTATATATTAATAAACTAATAATACACTAATACTAATAAAACTAATAAAACACTAATACAACTAATTATATACTAATAATATATTAGTACTACGCTAATACGACTTTTTTTTTAATCAACACTAATACGACTAATAATGCACTAATACGACTAAATAACTAATAAAGTACTGATTAATAATGCACTAATACGAGTAGTAATATACTTATACAACTAATAATAATATAATAATACACAAATACATCTAATACGAGTAATAATATATTATACCAACTAATAATATACTAATACAATCAATAATAATACTAATACTACACTAATACGACTAGTAGTAATACGACTAATAGTACACTAATACAACTAATAATAAATTAATACTAATACGACTAATATTATGCTAATACAACTAATATTATACTAATGATACGCTAAAACAGGTTATACTAATGATATACTAATACAACTAATATTAAACTGATAATGCACCAATACGATGATGATGATGATGATAATAATAATAATAATAATAATAATAATAATAATAATACACAAAGTGGTAGGAGTGTTATTATGTTATAAGTTCAATAACATAGCTTAGAATATCTCTAATCAACACTCGGCCTACTAGTTAAAATATGGATGTAATATTCATGAGGTTTTGGGTTCGAAACGTCCCCAAAGCATTTGTGTATAAAGCAGGTGGTAGGTGCCACGTTGGCGCCATGTGGGCATGCAGTGGATGCCATTTGGGCGCCACGTGGGTATGATGTATATATATATATATATATATATATATATATATATATATATATATATATATATATATATATATATATATATATATATATATATATATATATATATATATATATATATATATATATATATATATATATATATATATATATATATATATATATATATATATATATATATATAACTTATCTTGAATTTTTGGTTCAGTTGGTTTCTCTGCCCGAAGCTAACGTGACAAGAGGTTTCGGGTTTAATTGTTTGATTTTCACCCACACCTTATTCAAAGTTGCACAAAATATAACATATTATGAGGCCTTAACCATTAGTTTAAATTTTTAATTGAATTCATTTAACAATTTTTTAGTCAAGACTCAAGTCTTTTGTTCAAATTTTGGGTGATTGGGTTTGATGATGCTAGAATGGTCATTTCTTAGATTTTAATGTTAATTGATTCAATTTACTTGTTGTACGCACAAGTTAGTTTGATAAGAATTAGAAATATTAAAATAATTATTAAGGCCAGAATAATAATTATTAAGTCTTTAACTCAAATACAACGTTGTCATCTAATTTTATCTTTAGTCAAGTCATTAGAGAGGTTCATCTTACTTAAGTATTTCTTAATTTGCACCTTTTGTATTTTTCATGACTTCTCGTTCCATCAACATGCTTCAAAAAGATTAATATCCTTACATAACTTCTCATTCCATCAACTAATTATGTTTTAGCCAGAGGGAAGTATGGCTTAGGTCGACTAATATATGATTTGACCCTTAAGATTCAAATGTCAACCTCAAGTACGTTCTCGTAGTACTACAATAAGTATTATTATCAGTAATTCCCCTAAAATTTAAGCACCTGATTACAGATTTATTATCTAGTTAAGAATATTCAAATTGGCATCAATAAAGCCTTTTTCAAGTTAATATATACTACTCGGTCTTTTCACGAACATAGCAAAGATTTTAGGATACCTATTTATTATTTAATATTTAAAAATTAAGACCTTAATTCGTCAACCATTAATGATGAAATGGGGATTAAAATTTTCACAGTTGGTGAGTTTTGAACCCCTTACTAACAATATTAAAAGAAGTTAGACACATCATCACTGAGCTATATTATTAACTATAAATAGTTTGTTAGTATATATGACTTATGAGGCCTTTGTTTTCTGGGTGTCATAGGCAGTCGGACATCTTGAATGCTTAGAACCTCCTATGGTCCGTTTAAGATTGGTATTACATCAAGTATGACATCATCTCACTGTGAGACGGGCCTATACAAAAAGCCTAAAATCAAAATTACATAATAGTTAACTAAATAAAAACAGTTTTTATATTAAAATTTAAGAAATTTAAAATTGGGCTAGCCCATATGGTCATATTAAGCCGTCTCATTGTGAGACTTTCTTAATAAAGAATTTATCTTGATATTAATAGTGATATATTTCCTGATGCACAATATGTCACTATGAGTAGCAATTTATTATTAGTGTGGAGTAGCTACAAGCCAAATAGCAAGTGGTCAAGTTTTTCCAAGATGTTTGCCCAATTTTTGGTCTAATATGTATTAATTTCCCCAAGATATTGAATAAAAATAAAAATTATGTGGAACTCAAGGAAGTTTCGGTCAATTTTTGTGCTTGTTTTCTTATAACGTAACAAAATACAAATTTCTGGACCACTTTTTTATACACTTTAGAAGAATTTATAGACCTTAGCTTGTCACAGGACTCGAATAGATGAAATGTTAATATATTTACTCCATTTGTTTTTATTAGTTTGCTAATACATTTTTATGTTTTTCATTTATATAGTTCGTCTATCAGCTTGTTTTATTTTTTTTTTCTATTATTTTTTCATTAAACATCATTAAAATCCTTGTTTATCAAACTGATTATAACAAAGGCTATAAACATATACTCAAGCTGATTTAAAAGCCATTTACCAAACACTTTTTCAGCTTTTTGACAAACCAATAAACTAAAAATTAAAAATCAACCAAAAAGGTAATCAAAAATTCATAAACCAAACATCCATATATTCATGAAAAGTGTAGCTTGGAATTTGTTGGTCATGTTGGAAAATAAGGGGATAGTTGATAGTCATATGCCCCTTTGATTTTGATACATTTAAAGCCTAAAGGAGGTCACTTTATTAATTTTAGTTTAGAATTTTGAAAAAATTAAATGGAAGAATAATGTGGATGTAATGAAAGGAGATTATAAGTTGTAGATAAGATTAATGTGTGAATGTGTACATGGTAACACTGCCAAAATATATATTAATAAATTAAATAAATAATTTTAAATAAAAAATGTAGCGATTAATTAAAATTAGAGAGATAATCATTAGTAATTAGTTACATGTATATTTTTTTATTTATAAATTAGGTAAATTCTGATAAGATAGACTGTAAGAAGGGAGAGATGATTGATCTTCTTTTTATAAGCGATGAAAATCAAATTACATGTTTGTCATCAAGTACTACATAGCTTCACACTATACCCCCTCCAACCTATGTTGATTAAATGTTTTATTTGGTTTTTCACACTAATCATTATTTACTTTTTGTTTGCGTTTTATTCTCAATCAACAGGTTAAAATATAGTTAAGTAAAATTTTATTTAGTTCGTCTCAATATAAATTTTATTAAGTTAAAAAGAAGGTTTTGAAGAGAGGAAATTAAAAGAACATTTGGATCATTCTATATAATTCTGTACGATCCTAGCTACAACTTTCCCTAGAAGAGTATATAATAGGAATAACACTCGTACCTTTCATTTTCATTCTGCTCAATACTTTAAAGAAAGGAATATTAAAATTTAAAAACTTAACATTTACTATGTCTAATAATAAAAATCTCACTTTTTAATTGATACATAAAAATTTTACCTTTATATTTTTATTTATCTAAAGTAATTTTATGTTTTTTTACCTATTAATATCAGTTCTTGCGACCCTTCATTGGTGCAAAAATAACAATAATAAAGAGTTAAAGTGCATTTATACAAACTTAAAGATGCAACAAAAAGCAACCAAAAAATACATTATATATATATAAGTAATATTATAAAGGCGGAACTTTGAAATATTAATTACATGTGAAATTCTATTGGGGAGCTTGGAAATATTAATTACATGTGAAATTTTATTGTAAGCTAAGAAAAATTTAATTTTCCCAAAATACATTTGAACTTTGGTTGAGATTATTCTACGTTTTTGGGAGTACTGGATTGGCCGTCTACTAAAGGAAAAGATTACACGAGAATGACAGTCATCAAAGCATCATAGTGTATAGCGTTCAGACCAAATCATAAAATTCTGACCACTTAATCTAAAATTTCGACCACCAAAATGATCGGTATTCTTTGATTTGGCCTAAACGCCGTAGACTTTAATACTTTGGTTGTGGTAATTCGCAAAAAATAAATATTAAGACTGTAATTCGCGAAAAAAGCTAAACTTAAAGGTTATAGTTTGCAAATCATTGAAAGTATTCTACTCTCTAATGCCCCTTTATAACTCTGCGTCTTAGACAAATATCTACTTTACTTATAGACGGTCAGAAACCACCTCAATTAAGACCAATACTTTTAAATCACCAATGTGTTTTGGTTCTATTGATCCTAATACGTGGGGCCTATATACGGACATAAAAATCAGTTTTTAGAATGGAATATGAATATGACTTTATTGATATTGGGGTTGGAAACATAAAAAGAGAGGAAATAAGTGTTGGTTTTTGGAAGGCAAACCTAAAAACAATGTAGATTTCGAGCTGTACTTATTGAATGAACACATGCAGGTTTTCCAAAAGATGCGGCGACTAATAAGAATTGATGCTGCAAATTCACGTCCACTTCTATTTTACAGCGCAAACTATTTGAATTTATATATAATATAGATAGGTTAGCTTAACTGTATCATTATCCACATACATAATTCATTTGACTATATTAATAATATCAGCCGGTCTTATATGAAACTGTCTCATTGTGAGACGAATCTATATAAGCAATCCATTAGCATACAAAATATAAAAAAAACAATGAAATTTAAATTCACACTTGTATATGAGGCAGTTTTTTTATAATAATTTGGGCGGACACAATTAAATTCGTCTCACGGAGACGACCTCAATGAAGTATTAGTGTAATATTTATTAAATAATATTTTTTCTATTCTTTAATGTTCTTTCTATTCGTTAATGTGAGAGTACTTTTATAATAATATCAGACGGAGTATACTCTTTTCATCCCTAAGAATTACAGCAGTTGTATATTGCACAAAAACTAAAAAATTATGGTATCATTTAAATTGTGTGAATGATATTACCGGAGAGTTAAAATATGTAGACAAAAAATTATGGCATATTTATAAAAAAGAAATTTTAATAAAAAAAGGACTAAAAAGAAAATTACCACAATTGAAGGCGTGGAATGAATACACGATAACGTTCAACTTTTAATTTTATTCTTTGTCTTATCAATCGTAATAAGTGTGTACTTCGTTTTCTTGACAAATTTTCTTCGCTTCCTCAATGTAACTAGTAAAACTATAGTTTCATCTCAAAAAAAAAATCATTTATATATTTAAAATAGTAATTCTATAACTAAAAATCAATATTGCAATATTCAATTTTGGATGTTTAACCTTTAATTCATATTAATATGTATTAAAAATGGTAAATTAAATTAGAATTCTAGAGCGAAATCAAAATTGAAGTTATAACAAGGCCAAAAATTGTCAATTTTCTAGAATATTTTAGCAATACTTTGCGTTAATAGCAAGAATCATAGGTATGTAGAAGGTAGAACTATAAAATAAATTTTGAGTCAAATACCCTATATAGCATTCACACAGATTTGTCGTCGCAAATTTAACCAATACATTGTTCATTCTGTCTGTCAGAATATAATTAAATATGTAATAATGAATCTTATTATTTTCATATATACTCGATCTATCACTTTATTTCAAGATAAAAACAAGTTAAAAATAATACTTTTTAAAATAACTTTTGTTTTAAAAGGTCATATTATTTATTGAATTTTATTTTAGGGATTTTGGGTGGATTGGCATAAAGTAATAGAGTTTTCCAAGTCCAATTGAGATTAATTATTTGAAGGTACAATTCGTTTATGACATGATCTTAAAGCATAAAAACCTCACCTAAACAAACCATCCAATTAACAAATTAATTAATGCAACCACTTCTTATAATTTTATTTTATAAATTTGTAAAATTGGTCCAAGAAATAGGAATCAAGAAGAATGTTTAAAAGTATAAATTAATTGAATTATAGAATATGGTTGGATATTAAGAGGAGTTGACGATTTTCAAGGTTGTTGAAGACAAGCATTACACATGCACATTTGTTCCAGTTGATATTAACATCTTCAAATACAAGTTTAAAATAATTAAATATATGTATCTGATTTATTGCATTTGTTAATTATACCACTACTTATTTAATAATGGTATAAGAATAATATCCTAATTATGATGTTTCAGATTTTTTATTATTTGGAGGTTAATATTTTGTGTTTTTTTTTTTTTCTGTTTAAGTGTCCCTTTTGTTTCATTTATGCTTAATTAGTAGTATTATATTTCACTTTATTTCAATCATTTTATGCATAACTAAAAAATATAAAAAGTTAATATCATAAATTTCTATACTTGAACACAAATTCTTGTGAGACACGGTCTCTTGGAGAGATCATGTCTAATTGGACTGGCCTAAAAAAGAAAATATAGAGTAAGTTTCTCGGTAGACATTAAGAGTATTGCAAGTAGGCATATAGAATATTGTAAGTACTTAAGTACTTACTTGGTGGCATTAAGTATATATTGTAAGTAGGTATTAAAGATGTTGTAAGTATGCATTAAAGATATGGCAAGTAGGCTAGTAGGCTAAGTTTCTCGGTAGGCATTAAGAATAGTGAAAGTAGGCATTTTAAGTACTTTTTCGGTGGGCATTAAGTATATTGTAAGTAGGCCTTAAGATAATATAAGTAGGCGTTAAGGATATAGTAAGTGGACTTAAGGTTTAATGGGTTGGGCCTGAGAGACGTCTCTCAAAAAGATGGTCTCTCAGGAGATCGGCTGATACTTGAATATATTTTTTCTTACACATTAGTCGCAATATATAAAATAATCTTGAACTATAAATGATACTAACAAACGTAATGTAGCAAGTATTTCATAATGAAAGCGGTAAAATTATATTTTAAATGAAAAATATAAGAATGATTTTCAAAAAACTCTAACTTATGTAAAAAAAAGTTAAAAATATATCTTTTGTATTTATTTTTATTTTGAAATGTAACTTTTGATTTTGAAAGAAGAATCTAAAATTAATTTTTTATGTAGGTGATAAAAATTAAACTAATATATCACGAAAATAGAAGAAGCAACATTACAATCATCAGACCAATATATATTTCTCTTTATGTTAACCTCTATATATGATTTTTCCGCCTTCCACCCCACCTAAACACAAATCATGTGAAGCTTCTATGAGCCGGATTATGTTGTTATATCAAGAACTTTGAAATAATAAAATAAAAGAAAAATTATTCAGAATAATTCTATTAATTCGATCTATTGCCTATGAATAATTTTTATTATTATTTATTTTTAAATAATCTAATTTTTGTATATTATTTATTGACAACAACTCTTTTCAAATTTCAACCGGTTCCTGTAGGTACCTACTAATTATTACACTCACTTTTTGTTTCTCCTTATGCTTTTTCGTTTGTCTTATCGTACTCATTTTTCGTAGTAGGTACCTATAATGCCGGTTAAAATGTGGAAAGAGGTATTGTCAGCAAATAATATACAGAGATTGGATTATTTAAAACTAATCAACAATGAAGATTATTCACAGTGGATGAACAATAAGTGAGATTATTCTGAACAATTTTTCCCAAAAATGTAATATACAGGTTTTTATATTTTCTATTATAATAACCTTGGAATAAAATACTCCCTCCTATTCACCACAAGTGTCTCATTTGCTTTATGCACTTTATCCAATGTACATATTTAATTCTTAATATCTCTAATTATGAAAAGTTAATATGAATAATTTTTTTATTTAAACAAATTAAATAAAATTTTATTTAACTATATTTTAACTTATAAATTAATAATAAAATATAAATCAAAAATATGAAATAAATAGTATTTAAAAAGTAAATAAAACGGGAGGGAGTAGAATAGAAAAGGACACAAGTGCATGGTAAAATTAAGATGTTTTTGCAGAATACGACACGTATTGAAGTTGGTGAAAAAGAAAAAAAGAAAATATTCATACATCCAGGTGAAAAGATTAGCTCACCTAAATGAAAAATCCCCACTTGATATTGGTTAATGAGATAAGTCATCAAAACCATTTCCAAATTGATCACTTTTTTACAATAAGAATATGGTTTGAGTTTTGGGATTGGCCAAAAATATGGGCAACTACTCAACTAATCATAACTTCTTTCTAAATATTTGGTCAATTTTTATATAAAAGTTGGTGGATTAAATCTTTTTGATGCTTATAGAAATAATTAGGTAGATTAAATAATAAAAAAATAAAAATTAATGTAGATGATAGGATAATGTAGGATGTTGATCAAAGTGGATGCTTGACTTAGGGAGATGATGCAAGGGATGAGGAAATAATACTAATTGTTATAAGTTCGTATTTTTAAAATCAAATTATCTTTAATTAAAATGTGTTTTTTTATAAGTTGAATGTAGTAGTTATATTATTCAACATATAGTTATTTTAAAAGTTTATTTTCAGTGTTGTGTTTAACTCTCATTTTACACAGTTTATTATTTTACGTGTAAGTTATTTTATGTGAGGGTTCATATATTAAAGATAAAATTTTAATATACGTACAAAATAATAGAGAAAGTGAATTTATGTGGATTCCTTATATTGATAAAATATTTATAAAAGTATAATTTAATATGTTTATAATCTTTATTAAAGTAAAATTATTCATAAACCATCCTATAAATGGAAAATAATCAAAGATAAAGGCAAAATGCTACCTCATAAGGATAAGGTATGCTACTACAAAATAGTAGTATATTACTATTTTTTTTATTTTTTTATACCTTTTTTTTTCTTAAAAGCTCTTAAATGAGAAAATTATAGTTATTAAAAGGAAATGAAAGATGGTATTTGTTACACACTGCTAATTATATTTAATACTCCTTATCCTTACTATTTGTCTTATTTGGAATTTAACACTATTTATTAATTACTTTTAGTGTTTTATACATAATTTATAAATTAGAAAATAATCAAGAAAAATCTATCTGCTTCATTTTTGTAAATTGTATTTATTATAATTTTTATAAGTTTATAATAATACACAATTAGAAATACTTAAGATTAAATTAGCGCATTAACAGTGATGAAACTTAAGATTGGTTGTCGTTATGGATCAAACTCCCAAAAAATTTTGGGTCAACTAAACTAAATAATTTATGATATAAATTACTTAAAGGCAGATAAATGTGACACAGTGGTTAAAAGTATAGTTTTTTAAAGATGTTGAAAGTGTTTATCAACTTGTTTTGTATGTGATTGTTTCACCATGACACAAACTCATATAATTAGTCAATTTTTTCAAATGGTCAGTTTAAAATTGTAAGCATCACTTTAATATACTAAATATATATGATCCAATCCAATAAATATGATTTCACGCTCTCATTTAAGAATTTGACTTTTCTTTTGACTTAATATGTCTAGCTAGGCCTGAGGACGTACCCGGCCCTCAATAACCAAATTCTGGACCAGCCCATTCATTTATTTGCTCTAAATGTGATCAGCTAATCTCTTGAGAGACCGTTTATTTGAGAGGCGTATCGTAAATCCAGCTCATTAAAGATTATTGCCACATATCGTATTCTTAATGTCTACTTACATTGTCCTTAATGCTTACTTACTGTATCCTTAATGCCTACTTTTAATATCTTAAATGTCTACTTACATCATTCTTAATGCCTACTTACAATATTTTAAAAAATATATAATGGACCGGCTCATTTAGAGTTCGTCTCTAAAAAAACCGTCCCTCAGAAGAATTTGTGAAATGTGATAATGTATGGTGTCAATTATGGATAGAACGGTTATAAATAAGGCCATCTGACATCGTACTACTTCCTACCTCCGCTAAATTTACCTTATAAAATATTCAGCTAGTTTTATATGAGACCGTTTTATCGTGAGATGAGCCTATACAAACAGTCAATTAGAATTTAAATTGTACAAAGCAACAACTTTTTTTTAATGTTTGGGCTGATCCAATTGAGGTCGTTTCATGGTAAGACGGTCTCAATAAAGAATTAGTGATATATATTTAGTGAAGAAATAAAATAAAAAATTAATTTGTGAAGTTATAGGAAAAATGTGTGAATAAGATGTAAAATTAACTTAAATGTGTGAATGTGACTAAAAATAAGTGTAAATCATGACCAAAATTAAAAATAATATAAATTTAGTAAGACTGGTAAAAAAAATATAGATCAAATTTCGTATGACTGATACAATATGACATTGTTAAGACTTAAGAGCAAATTTACTTGATTAGAAAGGTTTATTTAGAGTTGACTTGGATGAGTTAAACCTCTCTGCGGACCTGACTAGTGATAGGAGTAGTTAGAGACGCCACATTCATGTCTTAGATTACTGATGTCTTCTTAGTTTACCTTTTAGTGTCCTTAACCTCTTACTTTTCTCGTTTCCTCTCTATAGTTCTTTATTTTCATTTTGTAGTGGTTCTCTTTTTATTTATTTATAGGCCTTTAAGTTATCTTTCACGTGTATCTATGTCTCTTTATCTTTCTCGAGCTGGGGGACTTCTTTGACCGCGCTCTCCTTTATGGTTATGAGTTGCAGCCGTCTTTCCCTCCCCAGACCTTGTCCTTAATTTTCTATGAGCGGGATACACTGGGTAGGATGATGATGATGATGATTTATAGTACACGTGTTTAAAACAAACCTAACTATCTAATAATTATCTGACCTTGTAGTCGAATCCGATAATTAGTTAAAAGAAAAATGGGCACAAGATTCGATTTCAAACCGATTTTAAATACTTTATTTGAAATCAACCCGATGACCAGAATAAACAACTTTAATTTATAGTAATGTGAATAAGCAGTTTATTGCTTTCAATATATTTTCAGCATAGTTTTGTATAATTAAGTATCAATTCATTACTAATAATCAACACAATCGAAAAAAGGTCTCCATTCGGAAAGATTGGCAATTGGGTTAAAGTTGATCCAACTTAAGCATATATGATTATGAATTTTTTTAACTCCAGTAAACTAAAGTCGAATTAACATGTTGACTACATATCATACTCCCTGGTTATTTGATGACATTCTATTTTGGGACGTTTTATTTGTTTTTTTAAATACTTTTATTTACATTATAAATTTTATATATAATTAACTTTTTACATCCTAATTTTAATATTTGACTAACTTATATGTTTCACTAACTTTAGCTTAATATTTTTAAAAATATTTTTATTTACATCACAAATTTTATACAAAATTTTTAAAATATTTTTTAATAATTACGGTCTCTATACTTTTTTTTCATTAACTTTATTTTAATATTTTTTAATGCTTATAGTCCCTAATTATTCTGCAATAACTTTATTATTCAATAAAATAATATATCTACCATTTAAAAAAATATTCTAATTTTCCATAATTCATCAAAACAGAACAAAGAATATATACTTTCTTAAAGCAAGGAAGTAAAAAGATAAAAATGTTTACATTCTCCACTACTCATTCTATTCATCAAACTTACTCATCCTAAAATTAAAGGGGAAAAACAATGCCTTGCTTTGTTTTCACTCCTAGCATTGCTTGCTCAATTTTTAACACCCTTTGAAAATAGTAAAAATCTTAGGAATCTTAAATTGAAGGGGAACAAAATAAATCTCCACGTTGGACATTCACTACAAAGATTGTACCTTAAGTTTATGGGTATATCCCTTAACTCTTCACTTGTCCTTCATACCTAAGGAAATTGGAATGGTACTTTCTTAAGGAAATGTCAATAAAGTTAAACTCTTTGAATCAAATTGTCTAATGATTCTTTGTGTGTATAAAGTTTATAAAGGATATATAATTTAAATGAGATTTTATTTCAAATTTTTAGTATTATCTTTAAAGACTTTACTAACTAAATTATATTTTCTTTAGCATTGCAAATGAAGTAATAAAAAAAAAGGATTGTCCTATATCCAAAAAGAAAGTAATTGCATGTCATCAGTTCCATATGTTGACGCGATAGCCAGGAAGCATTATGTATGCGATGATTTATACTCGACCTGAAATCGGTCAAGTAATTAGTGTTGTGAGTAGGGTTCAGATTATCCATTGTTAAAAAAAAAAGAAAAAAAAAAAAAAAAAAAAAAAAAAACTCTACCATCAATAATATTATGTCACAATTGTTACAGAGGGTTTTAAAGATCCTTTGATATATAACTAAAATAAATTAGAACGATTAGGACCCTAATCCTAGCAATACCAACACGGATACTAGGACTCTTAACCTTCCTTGGCACGCACATGCCCATAGCTCAAGCTAAGGGACTCGTATGTCCAAGCCACTCTAACTAAGACTCTAATATGAGATAACTCCTATTACTGACTCTAATAGATATATATTCCAATTGTAGTGTAAAAATAAGGTTTCATCGCATCGACTGCATTATAAAGGTTTTCAAAATACAAGAACCGATATTTTTTTTGCATGGTAAGGTAAGGTGTAAGAAACTGTGTTTATGCCATATTTAAGAATATATTTATATTTGACCGAAATTTAAGCGTTATGATACCTGCATCACTCCCGTTATTGATATCGGAGTAATGGTCTAATGGAATGTTGTTGTATCACTTACTCTGATCATATAGCCATGGATAAACAGCAAAAGTTCTTTAGTCGATTGGAACATATGTAATATGCGTCATAAGGATTGTTTCATCAAGAAAAGATAGAAAGAACAAAAGGCTTCTATTATTATCTAAGATATAAGAACCTATTCTAAGCACCATCTAGAATTAAAACAAAGATTCGGACAAGAAGTCAATACCATGATCATTGGCGAATCTAGAAAAAAAAATTAAAAAAAATAATTAACTTCAGTACTAATAACTCAATGAATAAATACAAATGGGATGCAAATTCTTGCGAATGGCAAGATTTGATCCTAGCTCAACCAAGTTTTTTTTAATCTCTATTACAGTACTGTTAAATTTTTAGCATTTTTAAGTGATCTCATCTGAATACTCGGACTACGTATTAGATACCAACATTTATTTTACCATAAGTACATTATTATAATACTAAGACTCCCACATTTTTATATGAAACACTACATATAACTACAGGTGTTAAACGGGACGGGTCGACCTAACGAGTCAAGGGTTGGATCACATTTTAACGGATCATTAGCGGTTCGGGTTAATAATGGACTTTGGTGTAAAGGGTCGGACGGGGTCGGGTAATTATAGGATTTGGTTACGGAATAAAATTTTACCACTTTTTTTTTTATATTTATAGATGATATTATTATATACATGGGTGAGTCTACCTAATGGACCATAAAGTATAATAAAAAATTATTTTATGAACTTTTAAAAAACGAGTCAAAGTGGGTCGAAATTAAACGGGCTTTGACCCGCCCAGTCCATTTAAGATTTGACATGACCCGCCCTGACCCATCCCATTTAAATTTTGACCTGAACTGCCCTGACCCAGCTCGTTAAACACCTCTACTTACAAACAATCAAACAATATTATGACCATTTGTTAACCTTATAATCAAAGCAATCTTCACTTACAAATAATCTCTTGAGAGATTGTCTCTTCAAGAGACGTATTTTAAGCCCAGCTCACTAAAAGATTAATGCCCATATACCGTATTCTTAATGCCTACTTACATTATTCTTATTGTTTACTTACCGTATCCTTAATACCTACTTTCAATATTTTAAATGTCTAAATACATCATTTTAATGCCTATTTACAACATTTTAAAAAAGTATATTAATGGACCGGCCCAATTAGAAATGATCTCTTACAAGAATTGACATTAGGCCCAAAACCCGCACCAAAAACAACTACTACAGTCAAGCCCATTACTAAAAGCCTTGCAAAACCCTTATTTACTCAACCCTCCACCACATTAGCACAAACTATATTGTCTCATGGTGAGACCAAAGCAAAACAGGCTGGCCCATTTTTGATTAGGTGTTTGCTTTTATTGTTTTCTTTGTGATCAAATTTGATCTAAAAGTGATTAATTTTAATTTTAAGATGATTAATTTTAGTTTAAAGTATAAACTTAAATTGATTAATTATGATCTTTTAAAGTAATTAATTTTGACCTAAAAGTGATAATTTTAACCTTAAAGTGATTAATTTCAACTTTAAAGTACATACCCAGTCAACTATGACCCTTTTAAAGTGATTAAATTTGACCTAAAAGTGATTAATATCAATTTTAAAGTATACAAGCCTTTTTAAAGTGACTAATTTCGATCTATAGTGATCAATTCTAACCTTAAAGTGATCAGTTTCAACTTTAAATATATACCCGCTCATAACCTTTTTAAAGTGATCAACTTTGACTTTAACGTGATCAATTATAACTTTAAAGTGATGAGTTAAAATAATCGATTACAACCTTAAATTGATCAATTTAAAGCTTATAGAACTAAATTCTAAGTCATCACCTCTTTAGTGATCAATTATAACATCAATATTAATCTTGAGTACAACAATTATAACATTAAATTGATCAATTTGGTGATTGTGTATTGTAAAAATCGAAATTGGACTTATTATAACGAGTAAGTAGATGCACTCGCTAAGTTGGCAAGAAAAAGGAAAAGGAAAAGCTTGTATTTTGAATAAATGAAAATTTGACACTCCACGGCCCACTCCTATAAAGGCCATAATACGCCTTAGTCGTTGCCCATAATCCTCAAGAATTATCAGCATAAAAACCATAGTTCGTAGTTATTATATGACAAGGGGCAAGACAATCTTGTTAATGGGTATAGTTACCGTCTTTTTTTATTTTTTAGATTCTGATTATTATTTTAAGCGGTATGAGTTGTCGCCTTCTTATCCTCTCCAGACTATTATCATTGTTTTTATGAGTGGAATGCACTGTAGATGATGATGACAATAGGCAAACCATAGCATACATCAAAGATTAAACCCCTCTTCAATCCTCCTTGATCGTCCTTATCCACAATCCATAAGAAATTTATGTCAACACAATAACTATAATCCATAGGTAATAGAATAAAAACTCACATGTTAAGTCATGTAAAGACAGTTACGTAACGTGTTTGAGAATTGAGAATTGCTAATAATCTTAAATTATATAATATATAGCGGTGTATAAATTTTTATGTTCAAAACACCGTGTTGACCATAGAATAACGTGTAACATCTGATACCATTACAAAATTATTTGACGATAAGAGGTTGTAGAAAAATTTTTCTAACATCTACTAAATTTTAGTATAATTTCTTTTTGATAAATTGATATTGGGCCACACAAAAGAGGAGGTTTGACAACATATAAATCTGGTGAGGTTTCATCTTAAATTCAATTGTTAATAGGAGGAATAGACCATAAAATTTATATGCTAGTCAACCTCTCCCCAATTCTGGGATCGCATGTGAGTTATTTTTTAACAATTTTAACATCTCCCTATTTAAATTTCATTAATACCTATTAAATTAACAATTACATATCACTTTAATTATTGTAATTTAATATTTTAATCATTAATAAATAATTAACTAGTACATTAATTAATTATCATAATAGGATATCATATAGTGCAATTATAATATATATGGGCATATGCATAATAATAAATATTTTCCATTAGAGTATTGACAATGCCCAATGGACAAGGTGTAGCATACAACAAAGTTGAAAGTCGACATAGATTATTTTTCAATATGTAAAACATAGTGACAAACACTTAGGAAGTAAAATTTTGTTGCTTGTTAAAAGGTAACTTTTAATAGCATTAATCGAAATGGGAGTTCATTCTCATATTCAAAAAATCTTGCTAGAGTGTATAACATATTCTAACCTGATGGATGAGGCTTTAAAATATATGTTACATACTCTAACACACAACTCTAAACTTATTTACCCATTTCTTCATCCTACCATTCATTCATGATCCCTTCAAAAATCTCCTTTTCTATTTCATCTAAATACTCCCTCCAATTTAGAGGAAATGTCTCATTTCCTTTTTAAGTATGGTTACCCTAAAATTTTCATTTTTATTTAAAGTATTATTTTTTTTTTACTAATTTACCCATAAAATTAACTTTAATATAATAAAGTACCTTTTTTTTTACCAATTTACCCATAAAATTACATGTCACATACTATTTAGAGGGGTCCTTACCTTTTCTTAATATTTGTGACAAATCAATATGGGACAATAAGTGTGAATTGGTGGGAGTATTTATTAACAATGTGGTTTACATTTAAAACAAGGACATCTAATTTCCACAATTGATGATGAAATGTCTAGGCTGATAAATTAGAGATCAATGTTCATGACTTGGATGGAGTGAAACAAACGATATGATGATGCTATGAATCTTCTATACAGTGAATTTCCGGGAAGTTAGGTATGGCACACAAAAGAGAAAGTGTGGACTTCACGAAAAAGAGAATTCTCAATAGGAAGATTGTATAAAGTTGCACTAGGTCGTGGTGAACGTTATTATCTAAGGACCCTACTTAAATTTGTAAAGGAGC
>NC_080050.1:7980623-8105623 GCF_026212465.1 Amaranthus tricolor | reverse complement strand
CAATATCCATTTTTAATAATTTCCTATGATCCGGATACACTCTATATATATATATATATATATATATATTTCTAGAGAAATTAAATAAAAAAAAAAGTTGACAGTTGAGACCTCAAAGGAATGGGGAAGTGAAAGTAGAGAGTGTAGACTAAGAGTTTGTATCAGAAATACTGTGAGTTAGACTTACAGGAATGGAAGATAAGTTTAGAGATAGAGAGAGAAAATAAAACAATTTGAAAATAAAAAATTAAAACAGATATTTTTGGAACAGTATTCAGTATTCACGTTACAAAGTGGTATATATAACAAATCAATATTAATGCACCAACTTGCATTGGTTCAATATTTTAATATATCTTGTAAAAAAATAATTGAATTGTTTATAAAATAAATGCTGATTTGAATAAAGAATTCACTTTTCCATTATCATGACAAAAGTTGTTGAGTGTGGAATTAAATTTTTTTTGTATTTTTTGTCATAATTGAATGTAATATTTACACATAGTTATTTTTTAAAATTATATTGAAATAACTTGTTAAATTATTTGTATATTATTTATATTTTGCTATTAAAAATGAATTAAACAATTATTTTATAAGAATTTGAGAATCATGAGTTAGCATAGAGTTTTTCTGCTTTACCATTGTTAGAGTATTTGAGTTTCGATAACTACATGAAAGATTAATCCTCTTTTTCATCGTTGTTTTTAGTATTCTCTAGTCTATTTAGTTAAAAAAATCCAACTTTGATAAGGAGAAAATTGCTTTCTCGAGTCAAGAGTGTTAAAGAATATAATATATTCTAGGACTTCAATCATCAGCTTAAGCTGATGGTTGAGTTCAGTTTGTTGATATGGTATTAAAAGCCAGCGTGACAAGAGGTTATGGGTTCAAATCTCAATCACCCCTCATTTAAAGTAGAATATTGAGGAGGGCATGTGTTGCATCCACACTTCTAACTCAAAGAGCTCCCGTGTAAGGGGGTGCAATAGAGTATATACATATCCGTGAGTCTTAACCATAAGTTTAAGCTTTTAATTGAGTTGATTATTTGATAGAGAGTGAATCTAAAACATTCTATAAGGATTACATCAATTATTTACTTGATCAAGCTAGCTAGCTGAGCTTAGACGAAAACTTAATTATATTCTTTATATTATTTAAAAAAAAGGAAGTAAAAATAATTAAAAGGGAACAATATACACTTGCACCAGACCAGTATGTTATGATGGAGGTTAAGCCTGCAAAACTGCTAAGTGCTACCAGAAGGGAATCAAGGGGAAGTTTGGCATGCTTAGTTAATAACAGGAAGCCAGAAGCTAGGTTTTATGTTTTACATTATAGATATAAATAAATATTATAAGTGGGTCCTACCAAATCTAATCCCGTATCTACAGATAAATTAAATCAAAAATAAAAAAATAAAAAAAATTAAGGTAAGAAAGAGTAAACAAAAGAATGGCATCAGTTTCAGAACCTCATCCTCTTCGAGAAGCGTTCTTTGGTGCGATTAGAGGAGCTGTTTTAGTCTGTATTTTTTGTTTTGTGGGCTCCTTTTTACACGTGTTTCTCCATCATCCTCCTGCAAGCACCTGATTCCGACCTCAAACCGGGATTAAATCCGTTCCTATTGTTTCTTACTATTTTTAACCTTAATATGGTATCAGAGTTAATGTAATGAAAAGTTTACTTGTATCAATCTTATCTAATCTTTATTTATTTTTAAATATTTAGCATTAAATTTGAGAAGTTAGCCCAAAAAACTAACTTTATGTCATGTATGGGAACGATGATCTCATTTGGAAATTTAGATTTGATTTAATTTATTGTTTGGCAAATTATAAATTTTCAATTTTGGATATGGATGAATTCCAACATTGTTTATAAAGTACTTAAAACTGTAAATGACTTATCAAACCTTGTCAATCTCAAATTCTTCATTTATGATTTCATAAATGAAATCCATAATTTTAAATAAATTATTTGTTCTTAAACACAATCTTAGTGTAATTAAGGAGATATGATAGAGTATATATATCTTGGTACGTTATTTGAGTAATAACAAATGGGTTGCGACGCATGCTAGTCCATAGCTAGGCACAACGGGCTATTGTTCAGTAATATTAGTTATTAGGGTTTTTATAAAATAGTTAAAATATCAACAAGACAAAACAAAATTAATATTACAACATTAATTATGCCTTAAATTTTTAGGGATCTATTTTATCTTTCGCTGTAGGGCTAAAAAATGAACGAAACGGCATATTGGTATGATAACAAAATTGAATGACTTAATTTGGTAAAAGAAATTATAACTGAGGAAAATTTTAGCATTGACAACATTTTATGTCAATTAGAATTAAGTTATTTAAGTTTTACCTAATAAGTATAATATAAATTTAGTGTACAATATTATTATTGTGCGATTTGTATTTTTCATTCTTTATTCCACTAGCTCTAAACCTTAAACAAGTAGTTAACATTTATTTATTATAATAAAATGGTGGATCAAATAAAATTAGATAAAAAGAAAGAAATATAAACCTAAAAGTGAGAAAAGAAGGTGAAAGAGGGGGAGCTTGGTAGATGAATGAGAATGAGAATAAGGGTGTTGGGTGCATGTCTAGGTGAGAAGACTTCTTTATTTCTGACTAATTTCATGTGAAGTGGGGGCTCTTTCTACATCACTTTTTTTTTTTTTTTTTTTTTTATGAAAGTTTAATTTATATTTTTAAAATAATAAGAAGTTAGATTTTCTAGTAGCTTCAATCAATTGCTTCTGAATAAGAATCAAATATCAAATAAATAAATAAATAAATAAAAATAAAGTCTTATTTTTCTTATTCAAAGATTCAATGCATTGGACATTTTTTTGGGGGTAATAATAATCCATTGTACCTGTCCATCACCGATCTAGTAGATCTCAACTTATTCATCTCACGCTAAAACTTATAGTAAACATTTTTATGCTAATGCATGCTACCTGCTTGGAGGTGCATTTCAGGTGTTGTACTTGAATGTAGTTCTTTTCCATGCTATTTCTTTTTTTTCTTTCTTTTTTTTTTTTTTACAATTTTAGATTGACTATATTTTGTACTCACATAGGTTATATAATGGCAAAACATAGTTATAATAAGTAGGGGTGGAGCAAAGAATATTAGGGTTTTATTTACTTTTTGATGTTTTGAAAATTGAAACCCTTTGTCAACCATTAGTGGTAAAATAGAGAATAAAATTTTCGAAAAAAATTGATTAATGTTAGTTGGTTTTGAATCACTAACTAATAATATTTTTTTGAAACGACGATAAATATCTTTTTCGGTCTACGTGCCAGAAAATGGACGCATAAGTACTTGTTTCGATCTGATTTCCAAAATAGTTATCCCATAAGGATAATCGCGATATTCGTATTTTGAAAAGAATATTGTTATGATGGGTAAAAACGACGTTATAGTGCTAAAACACAAGAGTACCATTGGTAATTAGGAAAGTCAAAGGTAATTAGGGATGGTCAACAAAAGTCAAAGGTGATTAGTAATAGTCAACTGTCATTTAGGCAGGTCAAATGTCATTTGAATTGGCTAACGATCACTTTGTTTAAATGGTATAGACTTTGATGCTTTGTTGGCTATAATCGCAAAAATAAATTTTAAGGTTATAATTCGCGATAAACCATAAACATGAAGGCTATAATTCGCCAATTATATATATTTTTTTTATACACAAACATAATAATTTACCCTAATCAATTAATTTTTTGTCATTTTTGATTAATCTGGCATTGTAATCTTGCTATAGTATTTTAGATTATCTTCCTAGCTAAGTAGCTATATAACATATTTCACGTGAATCTCGTATAATATTTTACTTATGAGTATTAATATTTATAAAACCAACTATGTAAATATACTCTCAAAATTTAAATTATAAAGATTGCTGATTTTAATGTAATGTTCTTTAATTATTTTATTTATTACAACCATATCATGTTTTATATATTAATATATATATATATATATATATATATATATATATATATATATATATATATATATATATATTACATTGATTAATAAAAATAATTACAAAAATTGGAAGTGTTGATGAATATTTTAAGACGATTTTTCTTTATCACAAAACCTCTGTGATTTGTGCTGATCTTTTTAAAAATGGAACTTGAAGCTACTTAGAGTTTGAGAATCATGGGGTAATTTTGAGTGGTTATTATTTGAAGAAAAAGTTGGACGAAAAAATTATAGCTAGAATTAAAACTCAAATGGTTATCAATTAAGACAGATTATCGAATAACTACTAATGCCTATTTTGTGACAACTTTGCTTAATTTACAATATCGTACTACTATCAGGGTATTATGGTACCATGGCCCCACTAAAATTTAAAAATATGGAGTAAAATTTTTAACATAAAAGAAATAAATTATCAAAAAGTAAAGTAAAAACCAAGTCTCAGCCTTATAAAGAAAACTAGTATAAGGAAATAAAACATCAATAGCTCTCTTGTGAAACCGTCTCTTTGAAAGACGGCTTTAAAAGCCAACCAAATCACAAAAATAACTACTATGCTTATAAATTTTACGAAAACGCCTATTATAATTTTTAGTAGGTATTTTGAACTAATTTTAGCATTTTAACTAGTTTTAGTAGATAATTTTGCATACTGAAGTAGAAACTTTGAATAGTTGATGTATTATTTTGAACTAGTTATAGTAAGTATTTTTGCATACTGAAATGGACATATAAACACCTACAGCACATAACAAAAACACCTACAACACATTGCAAAAACACCTACAACAAATAACTTAAACACCTACGACACATAACCTAAACCCTTACAGCAAATAACCCAAATACCTATAACACATAACACCTAATTGACATCCTATAAAGCCCTACTTAACGTATACTAAATGCCTACTTAAGGTATCCTAAAAATCATACCGAGAAAGCGTACAATTACACAATATTTTAGTTTTTTTTAGAGACTATCTTTCACAACAATTAGTAATAATACATAGAAGTCGTAAGTATTCTAAGAGTTAATCTATAAATAAAAATCAACTATATAATTTCACCATTAACCTATAAATAAAAATCTTGAATCCGTCTGTGTTTTAAAAGTTTGGAATAACATTACTGGTTGACCTCTCTAGTTTTCAATTGTGAAAATAAGTTCCACAGACATGTTCAGAATCATTTATGTACTATATCACTGTTCTGATTCATCTAACTACAACCATCAATAATGTTTTCATTCTTCCTCGATTTTTGTCATAAACTACAAGTACTTACATAATTTAATCTAGAAACCTCCTTGATGAATTACCTTAATTTAAAGTTGAGTAGCCATCGTATTTGGTTGCTCCAACTTTATATTGATAGATTATATAACATATCCTTGATTTTCACCATCAGTGTCATCAGTGTTGGATGTCAGCACGTAATAAGTGGTCATCGATTGTTGATGCTATTGGTGTTTGCATATTGTATGTATTGTTTTCTTTGTTAGATCGTGATAATTCTTCACATAATGTTCCTATGGACCCACTCGTGTGGACACATTCACAGGGCACCCGTGGACTCGGGCCCACAAACCACAGGTAATGTGAATTGATTTGCATACACACTTGATGAGGTTCACTCTTTTCCAAAACATATAGTTAGAAAAATTACACCATCAAACATTATACGTGAGTTTAGAATCCAATATTTTAGTGATATGGGATCTTCCTCGCATGTAAAGTATTTCCAAACATTTGAAATATAATGGTTAGAGTGTTTAAGGAAATTCTAAGTTTATTACTCTCTCTGTCTTTGTCTCTCAAAACATTTCACTTTCAGTAGCAAACTCAAACGGACAGAGAAGTATACGTCTTTCTACCTTGTTTATAAAATTAATGGCTTAGAAATACGTACGATTAGTCCGATCATACTCTAATATTTTTTTTCCTTCAGAAAATTAGTTTAAATTTATTGCCACTAGGGAGGTAATGTTCGGTGGTAATATTAGAAAATTTCATACAAAAAAATTACGTTTGGGTATAAGAGCTTCACTACGAGCATGACAATGACGACAAATTTCATCAAAAGCAAATTGAAAATTCATTTTCATTATCACTATTTAATATCAGTAACCAAGCCGACATAATTGTAAAAAAAGAGGATGCAAATTGGAGATGGCATTGGGTGAAGAAGGTAATGAGTAATGCCAAAGTTATGCAAAATGTGTGTGAGAGTGGGGAAATGGTGTATAATGCACATATAGTTGGAAGAATTGGCTTATGTCCAGTAATGTTGAATGCTTTTGACAATTGAAATCAGCAATTGGGGCTATTGGAAAATGACCTTCATTGAAATTAATCATGTAGTATGTTGTGGGACCATTTTCTTTGCCAAAGTCTGACTCTCTGCAAATGCCTGCAAGTTCCGATGAGGGTGGATGAATGATCAAGGTAAGCTCCAATTTAACTCCATTTTTAATACTATATACTTGGAGTTCTAGAAATTATATTGCACTTTTGATATATCTAGAACCTAAATCTTCAAAAAGTAGAGGAGTTTGAGCTTTGGACGACCCGTTGTAGCCCTCGTTCGAGCAAATAAAGTATGGTTATAAAGATTAGTTGGTGTTTGAACGAGCAGCCTTTTGCTCACTTGCTCAAACAACTAATTGAAGTATGTACATGGTTGTTTTCATTTTTGCAAATGCATATATGTTGTTTGTCTTATGGGCAGAGCAAGAATATAAAATAAGTTTTACAATCCTGTTTATTTTATATTTGTGCGAGAGTTTAAACCTAAAAAGTGAATAATCAAATTAAAACAAAAAATGTAAACTAATAATTGACTGCTTTAGGCCCTCTATGCATTAATCTTATATGATTGAGCATCTTGCACATGCGTATAACCTCTCTTATTCCCTAGTTTTCCTTTGCGGCTTTACAAATCTTTTTTCTAACTAAAGGTCACAAAAAGACCCTCAAGAGCGAAATGTGAGCCTCCTTTTTGATTATTACAACATCAAAATATAATGAGAAAAAAGATTTAGTTGTGAGATACAAATGTATTCGTAATTTAATGCGGTAATTGTTTGAACTCCATAAGAAATACTCCCTTCAATTATTTTTTTTGAGTTTTAGTGTCAAAAATTTTTAACGATTGATAGTAAAAAATATTCATGTGAGATTTTAATAGAACTATTACGATATAAATTTTCTAGATACAAATTTTTATATTTTTTAAAATTCTAAAAATCATTAAAGTTATTTGACTTTTAAAATTACTTTGGAATTTGTTAAAAAAATAAATAAATAAAAAAAATGAGGTAAATTGAATTGTTACGTATAAAAGATATTCATATTTTATAATGAAGCAATAAACAATTATATATAAAGTGATGAGTGAATTCTGATGTGTATATAAGCTAGCGTTTTAATTTCTCAAGTTAGAATATTACATATTTATGTAGTTTGTTGGATTGTTAGATAAAAATAAATGAAAATGTGATGTGGGGCCCAGGGATAAGGGTGGTGAATGGTGATGTATGTGAGATAATGTTTTTTTATACAAACAAGTAGGAGTAAAAATATTAGCCAACCAACGAGAAGATCTGTCTCCCTTTGCTTCTTTTTATCCTGCACTCATCATGTCATGTCTCTTTATTCATTTTTTTAGCTACATTACAATATTCTCAATTATTTTACTATTTTATTAATCAATTCGAATTAAAGATTTAACGTTATAGTCGTACCTTGTTTCGAAACGAAATAACGAATCCCCTCTGCTCTGGTCGAGCAGAGGGTTGCGCCTAATCAAACGGAACGAATAAGAAAACGCTGCTAACTTTCAAGAGGAAAATAATTAATTTGTTATATATACACATTGCAATGGCCTAAACGAAGAACTCGACATCCAAACGACCACCGTACAAGGCAATTAGCTAAATATAATGAATAAGTGACGTGTATAGCGTTTACCTCGTCTGTGCAAAGCAATAATGAGTCAAGAGTCGGGTTTGAGATGCAGCAAATATACACATACGTGCACGTAATGATCGGGGTTCACTAGGTTGTTGGCTACCCAAGAGAAAGGAATCTCGGCTTTTGGCTCAATTCCTTGAATTCGAATGAGCTTGATTTCTGCTCTTTCAGTTAATTGTTTAGACTCGGGATTTTCGATAGCTGATGTACTCACCTCTTCGATAACTTTTCGATCACCACCTTCGGGATTCACTTCTTTAACCTCATCATCAGTTAGTTTCTCGGTGTTGGGCGTTCCGTATCCAAAGTACTCCGGCAAAAGAGTTTTCATAGCATGACCTAAAGTGAAGCATTTCCCTGAAGAGTTCTTCACATTTTAGTAAATACTCGAACACTTCTATATGATAAATCTGAGAACGAGATCAATTCAACACAATCAAATAATCATATATCCCTATGAATTTGCTACATAATGCAAATTAAAGCGAAAGGCTTTTGAATGTTGTGCAGCAAGTTCAAACGGACGGAGGAAATGATAGCTTTTCGACGACAATTACTCAGATACTCAACTATAATAGCATATCCAGGTTAAGGTTAAAATTATGAGATAAAATAAACAATAAATCAATCAGGCCTCATGGAATATGGAGTGCGTATAATAGTACAAAGGAATGTTGCCGCACAATTGGACTACTTGTTCAAAAAGTGTAAAAAAATGAAAGTAACAGCTTTTAGGTAGACTTTGTTATTGATTATGGTTTGATATGATTTTTCATTTGCTAGTCACCGGAAGAATCGGAAGACAGAAAGTTGGAAGCCGAGAGACTTAAAAAGAGGGTGAGGAAAATCGAAAGTGACCTAGAGGGCAAAAGAAGAAAAGGATATGAAGAATTCAGATTTACTGGTTAAAATGATAAAAATCGAAATGAATGGAGAAAGAGAATTCATGTGGACGACCACTAGAATTGATTTATTGTATTACAAATTCTTAAATGATTCAAATGGTGAAACTATCTATATTGGGCTGGCCAATACACATTTAGTCTATAAAGTGATCACTTACAACTTTAAAGTGATCAATTAGAGAAATAAGTTAATTATATGAGTTCGTCTCATGATGAGACAGTCTCATACAAAACGAGTTGTTATATCACAAACTTCAATCTTTTGGGATTGAAGCTTTGGCATTGTTGTTGTAGTCGCCAAAGAGAATCCATAGACTTCCCAAATGACATTTGGAAAATGATATAGGAGACGATGTCCAAAGATAGTATGGAGCAGGATGATGATTAAAGACTAGCTCGAAACATACAATAATATTTGTACTATAAACACCAGTTTCACATAATGGAAATGCTAGACATCCTAGACGAATACATTCAAAATTATTCAAAATGAATTCAAAAAGGTACTTGAACCCGACAGTAAAAAGCGTAAATCCAATCCAAGTGAATTATATGTTTACCGTCATCCTTGTCGAATCCAACAGGTCTGTTTATGTAGGAGATTTTTTCCCAGCTATCAAACTCAGGAGCATCTTCTAAGTCATCATAGACCTCGGTAAAAATTCGAACGTATAACCGTACTGGAATCCTACCTGCCACAAGTTGTCATCCAAGCTTTTAATATGACCAGACCACCACCCGAAAGACATACCATAACAATCATAGAAGTGCAAAATAAACTGACACGCTGGGAATGCAGCAAAGAAAGTGTTAATTCATTTTAGTCGTCACATGGAAGAAATATACAAATGGTACCACAAGGCTTAGTTTTTACCACCGTGAGTCAGAGGAAAATCTTGAAAAAGTTTTTCTCGCAATTTTTTATTACCATCTGATATCACATCTCCAAATGGTAACGCATTGGAATGAAATTTGAGAATAAAATGTAAATGATTGAAGTAAAACAAACATGAATTGACCATTAGAGAATTATACAAGGATCAAGAAGACTAATTGCCAACCCCAGCAAAAAAATTGTTCATGCACGCGGACAATAGAACTAATAATTTGCACAAACCAAATGGGAAGAAAATACTTTTAAAACAGATTCCTACAAAACATGAGTGTATTAGCAAATCCTTTACGTGAACAAAGGATAAGTTAATCAATACGACGAGAATAAACAAAGAAGTGGGAGAAAATCATTCACTTTACTCTGTTTCTACAAAAGACTTATATAGCTGAGCTGCAGAAGGGAGAAAATATTGTATTACAAACTTTCATTCAATGAAAATGTTGTAATATTCAAACATCTCAATGGCTGTTATCAAATGACTTAGGAACTGGAAAATCAGGTCTTGCCTCAGTTGGATCAAGTACCAGTTTCCCCATGTATGATCCTGGATTCAATTATTACGCAGCTCTCCCCTTCTCTCAGCCTACCCTATAATAAAAAACAAGAGTCTTTGGAACTGCTTTCCCAGACTTATTTTTCAGTTCTAAACCTGGTTTGCAATATCTTTTCTGTCCATTTTGCAGATCTTCTAGTTCAACAAAATATTTGTTCTTAACTAGTAGGTGCATGTTGGTATAACTGTATAAGTAGGAATTCAGAAAATTCATAGTTGAAATTGAGTTAAACTTATATTTCTCCTTTGCGAGAAGCAAACACAAATCATCATCCTTTTATGTTTCTCGTCATCCCCATCATATCCGGTCAGCTCATTACATCCTCCTTTAACTTGTGATGAGTCTTAGCTTTGCATACACTTTACAGATAAATAACTGTCTTAAACTTCCAATAACAACGCCAACCAGACGCATTAAACTTTAAAATATCTGACTCCTAGGAGTTCCATATTTTACGCCCCAAAACAATATAAGGTTCATCATAAGTAATACCAGCTCCAAATTAGAGGTCAACAAAGGAAAGGCAGATGAAGAATGAAGGATCTTTTTGAGTATTGATTAGCAACTAAAAAAGGGATCAACAAAAAAGAGTGCCACCGGTATAATTTACTAAAATTTGATCACTAAACATGCTTGTATATCATCCGCGAAGGACCACAATCCAAACAGTTTGACATTGTTTGCTTTACTTCGACACACGATGTACAATATGATGGTCATGGTTGATCGAGCTGACAAATATGATAAGATCAAAAAAGCCTTGGTTTAAGGCTCCCATATAACCAATTGATTCTCAGACCAAAGAAATATAGTTTGAATTTTCGGAAAAACACCTAAACAAAATTTACCTGTTTTGGCAAGTCCGGGATTATCTGCATTACCAGCATCAGATGAAAGGTTCGATGATGGATATAGTTTTTCTGTGTAGTCATCTTCAATGGTCACAAGCTTCAATTTTGATGTCACCTTGAGGAAGGATTCCAAATTGCCTGGTATAATCAAAAAGGTAAGTTTCAATGCCCAAACGATAAGAGTACGAAATCTACCACAAAGTTCAAGTTATTGCGCTTAGAAGATACGGAAAACTTCAGGGTAGAATCCATATTCCATAATGCAGAAACCACTTTTAGGCCAGTTCAATGATATTTCCTGGTGGGTAGATAGGGAAGTATAAAAGTTGGTCTCAGTACAAAAAATCTTATACAAGAAATGATGGACGTTCACCTCCACAAATGTGGCATATGATCCAAAGAAACTAAAAGGTAGTTCCTTGCTTAATTGAATAGCACCTATGTTACTCGAACTCTTCATTTTGCTTTGCGTACCTGTTTCCGATCCTTGATACTCGGATATTGGTATGGAACTTAGACACTTCATTTTAGGCGTAAAATTGTATATTTAGACATATCCGACACTTGGACACATACCAGTATCCGACATCAGTACCTGAATCCAAGTAACATAGAATAGCACAATACAGTCTTCTTAGCACATGATACTCATTTCAATCTATGTGCATGTATCTTTCATCATCCGAAAAAATCTTCTCAATGCACTCCCACGTGAAATAGAAATTAAATAACACAATGTAATCTTCTCAGCCTTAGTAAATAACAGTCTTACCATTTAGAACAGAACGCCACAATTCTAACTGATCTGACTGGGACATGTTCATAATATTTTTGCAGCTCCCATTAATTATGTAAGCAGCCTGTAAAATTCAGGACAGAAATTAAGAACGAGCAGCAAAAAACACTTTAACTATAAAACATACCAGCTATCAGAGAGAGAAATAGAAGGCATAAGGTGCCTCTCAGCAAAAGTTAAAACCTAGACAGCCCGTTTGGTTGTCGGTATTACACGGTGGGAATTGTATTGAAAAGTTAGTGTAATTTTGGTAGGAAAAAAATATTTTGACAAGTTTTCATGCTTATTCAACTTCGATAATCCCATTTTCTTTATGAAATGCATTCTAATTTTTAATGCATTTCCATTTAGAGAGGTTGTATTGGTAATGGAAAATTGTGAATAAATTATCTCCTTTATGATAAAAGTTCATCACCATGAGAATGATATGGTACATTTCATGAAAATTTACACTACAAATCATTCTTATTACCACCATTGGGTACCTACAACCAAAAGATTTGATAGAGTTATTAAGAAATTATCGACACATTAGTTTATTACAACAATACCACCAAAGGAACATAAACCAACAAATCATTTCTAGTGGTCATCCGCATGGATTCTTCTTTTCCATGCATTTCAATTTTCTAACATCTCAACCTACAAGTCCAAATCCTTCATATCCCTTTCTAATTCGGCCCTCATGGTCATCTTATTAGCACCATAATAATAAAAAATAAAAATAAAAATAAAAGCACTAGGGAGAGAGGAAAGGACTACGAAAATTGAAGTGTCGATTGCAGTTTGAATTTATTTGCTGGAAGTGAGTTCAGCACTCAAAGTAAGCTTGAGTAACTGGCTTTCAATACTTATATCCTAGTGGATAACTGGCTGTAATTCAGATAAACAGTTAATACAATCTTTAATCTGTTAATCTTCATCTTCTTCAATCCATTAGCTATGGCTGAACTTTCGTTCAGAGCAGTTAACAAAGTCAGTGTATGGTAAAAGATATATTTGCTTACTATTATACAAAAACCTAAGAACTATTATACTTGCACCCAACAAGTATTTATTTGACGACTGTTGTCAATTGTAATGCACTTATGTATCTGTGCCAAGCAATCCCATAAAATCATCATTTTCTCCATAGAAAGTCAGATTCCTCAACATTTCTGGAGGAAAAATTATTCAGAGTCCGAGAGGATAAAAGGTTACAGCAGGTTATTTCATAAATCATGAAAAAAAAAAAACAAATGCATAAAATACTAAGGTGCATGGTCAATTCTAGGCTATTAGGTCAGAAAATCCTCTGCTTAAATTCTATAATTGCAGGAGCAAATATTGGATCCAAAGTAGCTTTAGCGCTTATTGTGCTACTGGTTACAGACTTATAGGCTAGCACACATGGCAGAACTTAACAAGCATATTGCTTCTATCCTCAATTTTTTGTAGGAAAAAGCACTTCCCCATAATTAAGATAAACTGCTTCTAGATTGGTACCTCAGATTGTTTTAAATCCAAAAAATAATTAGCATTTAGCATCACATAACAGTGTTACAAAAGTCCAATCTAGACATAATCAGTCGTGTTTAATGGCAACCCCAAATAGAAATCAACCAATTGACAAACGCTGTTTAATGGCAACAGAAGCAATCCACTCCTAAAATTACATAGGCCTCCATAGACATCCCTGCCACCAACAACCATCTCTGACTTCCTTACTCGTGCATATTTAAAAATAAAAAATAAAAAAAAAACAAAAGTGGAAGTGGTCGTGAGTATGGCAATTGTCATGCTGATGAGATTAAGGCATAGTGTAAAAACAAGGCCAGATCGCATTGCATCAGCCGCATGGAAAAGGTTTTCAGAAATTATGAACCGATATTTTTTGTGTTGTAAAAGTGAAAAAAATCGCGTTTTGGGTTCTATCAAGGGATATCTTATGATTCAGTCAATATTTAGGCGTTGCGATAACCGCATCACACCCATTACCACATCATCGCTCCGATACCACAGTCGCGAACGTTACCGCATTTTTACACTATAGGTAAAGGGGATCATACATCCGTCATACTTCCAAATATCGGCCAAGTCCATCAAGCATTTCCTTGATCGAAACATAAGGCAATTGTTTCACACCTTTACAATGTGTGTAGCATAGTTTAAAAATGTGGTAATGGTCATGATAACGGTAACGGAACAGTGATGTGGTAACTGAAGTGATGTGGTCATTGTAACGCCTAAATATCGGTCAAATCATAAGATATCCCTTGATACGGCCCCAAACGCGGTTTTTTTACGCCGTTTCAATGTGGGAAATATCAGCTTATTTATATTGAAAACCTTCACATCGCGACAAATACGATGCGACCTTGTTTTAACACTATGGTGTGTAGTATCGATTTGGTAGCCTTTTACAGTGCCACAAGAATACCAGAGAGCAATGATTAATATACACATTCTCTCCAATCAAGCTATGTAGCATCGGTGGCAGATTTAGGTTTTATATTACATGGATCGAGAAAGTTAAAGTGAAAGTAAACTTTAACGTCAATGTTGAATATATTAAAATTTTCAGTACAAAAAATTCAGTACATTCTTAAACTTATTAAAAAATCTAACAGTCTTATTAAATCAAATAATAAAAACCTACGTTACTCGGACTCTTCGTTTTGCTTCACGTACCCGTGTCTGATCCTTGATACTCGAACATTGGTATGGCACTTTAATACTTCATTTTAGGCGTAGAATTGAACATTTAGACGTATGCAACTCTTGAACACATACCAGTATCCAATATCAATACCCGAGTCTAAGTAACAAATAAAAAACATAGCAAAAGTCTATAAATTAACTTGTCTTTTATTTCTAATAATTGTCCTCAACTGGATTTTATCTTGAACTAAAATTAGAACATTATAAGCTATTTGGTTTATTTTTTGAATTTTACACTGGAATTCGAAATAAATATTTTTTATATATTTTGGACAATCTTAATATTTACTGAAAATCTTCTTTCAAGGAAAAAAAATTTTATTGAAAATCTTAAAACCCAAGTGGAGACAATTGAGCCCATTCTCATGAACCTCCTTTTGCCCCTGTGTAGCTCACAAATTAAATGCGGAAGCAACTATTTTTAAAAGTGAAACAATGTTTAAGGAATTAAGTATTTTATTGAAATTAATTTTATTAATATAACCTATTTTGAAATATTGTATTTTTATAAAGAATAAAAAATTCAAACTTTTTCAAAGACCATAAGAAAAAAGATATTCTTATCTAGGAAACACCACCTAATTTTTATCAAAAAAAAAATATGCTCTTTACTTTCACCCTCACATGTGAGATGTGACACTAGATAGGTACCAATCTCTTTACCTTCCCAGATTTCCTCTTTCCCCATAAACTTCCATGGCTTCTTTGGAACTCGTCCCCAGGTCACTTGTTGTAAACCAAGATTCACCGAGAAGCCGAGAACACTGTGAGCTCTCGGAGATAAGAATGAAGAAAAGCAAGGTGTTTCACCACAAACTTATCCGAAACAACTCAAAAGTACCAAGATAAGCATTTCTAGAAGTTCAAAAAGTCAATAGATCTTCTAATGGGGAAAGTTATGGAAATTAGTCATTTCTGCTTCTGGACAATGCCACTATCGTTACGTTATTTAACGCCCGTTATATAACCTGTTTGAAAGTTTTCGCGACGTTAAATTTTGTTATATAACGATGCATGAATTTCAATTGACCGTTACGTAAAGTGTAACGCCTGTTATTTTACCGTCATAACGATATTTTACCGTTACAACGTTATATGTCTTCTCGTTAAAATTTCATTAAAACTCATTAACTTTGATTATTACGCTCCCTTAAATTATAGTTACTCATAAGTTAATATATTATACACTAAAAGAATCTCAAATATTACAATTATAATAGCTAGTTGCATATTATTGCATAATAATAAGTGTAGTTCAACAAAATAAATGCAATTATAAGTTCAAAACTCCTCTTATGTGATTTTCTTTTAAAAAAATCACACCGCATTGGCAGCGATTCGCGTTATTTTCCGTTATAGCAATTTTCCGCGACATCGCGACTGTTTTAGCAAAACGCATCCACAACCACGATCTTTTTTTATGCTATCTATACAATGATACACTAATCTCCCAACGCTTTTGTTTCCTAGGTCACAAGCAAAAGTGCATATAAAAAATAACACGGATGCCTTTCACATAGATCTGTCACAAAAATAGTAAAATGCAAGTCTATGTTTAGCAAGATATATAAATTTTTTTGAGCAATTTACCTCTTTCAGCGAATTAATAAAGCTCCACTTAACAGCCTCTTCATCTTTACATGGAGTGAGTGTGTTACTCGGATAATTCCTAAAATGAATCTGCAAAAACAAGAAGATTTATGCAAACAAAGTGCATCAGTCACTATTACATCTAAGAAGCACCCATTTGAATCATTGTCTAATCTGTACAGATTCTTGGTCTCAGAAATCGCAATAGTACCATCCACATACAGTTATATTTTATAAGGCTTTCACATATCAATTGAGAAGAAAAACATGAAACATAACAAGAAATCACCAGAATAAAAACAACTTGAAATACAAGACAACAAGCGAGGACTACAAACCTTTAAAACCATCAAAAAATTATAAAATGTGCAAGAGACAACCCCCCCCCCCCCCCCCCCCCCCAAAACAAACATAACCCCAAATTAATTGATTAATTAATTAATTAATTAAATCAAATTAATTTCTCCAAATCCTATAAACATTATGATCCAAAATCCTATCCTTGCCTTCTAGCCAATGGCCCAATGAAATTATGCATTATAAATACAACAAAACTTAACAAGTTCAGCAGCAGTCAGAAAGATTAAGTTTTAAAAAATCCATAAAGAATTATACCGTAAGATTCCAAGGTCTCTCAGGCTCTGCACACAGAAGATCAAAAAGAACACCTGTTGGTATATACCTGTGAGAGACATGAACCATGATGAAAATTCCAAATGCAATAATCAATAATAGATAGAAGCATGAAAGCTTTCTGCATGCCTCCTTAGGCGAATCTATAAATAGGTCAAAAACTGTACAAAAACAGTTTGGCGGTGAACGAAAGGTAGAATCTTTTTTCATATTGGAGAAAAGGTAGAATCTTGTCATTCAAAAGCCAAGAGTTATTTAACTGCCAGCACCTAAATGCCAATTGACTTGGCTTCTAGCTAAGCTCTTGATAAGGTATAACTTATGACATATATCAGTGAATATACAAGTTCTAAAATGGAAAAGAAGTCCCCATGGTATATGAACTCATGAGAATTTTTGCAAAAAGAAAATTCCATGTTTTGAGAAAGTTAGATCAGTACTAAATACACCAAACCACATAGAAAGGCACGTTATATGTTGCAAGGACTCAACTGGGCGAGTCCAATAAACCGTCGGTCCTATTCACATATACAAGGAAGAGAGCAGCTAAGAATTGAAGAATTAATTAATTAATATTTTGGTTGTATTATGATGTCATTAGATTGTTAGTGATGTCAGCAGGTTGTTATTTCTTGTTTTGTTTAAATACTTGATGCATGCATTGTATTGGGTATCAAAAAGTTTGTTATTGAGCTTGCTCACCAGGGAGAAAGCCTCCTCTCGAAGTGGGGTATACTATCATCTTTATTTTCATACTTACACAGTAATATAATCAGAAACCTAACAACTTCTCCTCTTTAATTCTAATTTCAGTATATATATTACTTGATTCATTACATATGTTTCTGAAAATTCCCACCAATTCTGCACTCATACAAAGCATCTAATAGTGGATCCTCCAGCTTCACTAAGCTTTTGGCAATGCTTGAATAATGAGATACAAGGTATTTTATAAATGGTAAGGCTTCATCAAGGAATAATTGAAGAATTGCATAAAAAAGTAAGTTGGATCCATAAGATGTTGAGGTCATGAGTATAATGACAATGATATTCAAAATAAGTGGAATATTCACAACCCAAGGTCCAGGACTATACCATTTTAGGGGTAGCCCCTTGTACTCAAACCAAACAGTATCTTCCCCTGGAGGAAGTGCGGCGCTAAAAAGAGGTTTTATTTGAGTTACTAGCAATGGAAGATAACCAATCCGCGGAGCTAATATCTGCAAGAACAAAAAATGTCGTATACATCAATCAAATATAATAAAAAAACAATTAATAACAGAAACTGTCATAAGTAACAAAGAGGACCCTACAAGGACAAGGAAAGATGCAAGTTGTAATAAATAAGTAGGAAACTATTGGATAAGGACAAAGATATAATGAGGAAATGTTTTGTATTTAGGCTTCTTAGAAATGAACTTCAATATATTCCCTCTATCCATCGTCGACTTCAGTGAACATGAGAGTAAAGGAGAAAAACTTGACCACGAAATAGCAATATATCACTCTTGGACCTTGGTAAGGAAAGATTAAGGGCCCAATAAAACATAAAATTTTCTCCGACTACCCTATTTCCTTTCTTTGATCATCACGATAAATCATAACTCTAACTTGATCAAGCAAAGAGAATTTAATTGTTTCCCATTCACAATTTAACTACTTGGAACTTAGGTGATAACACAAGTTGTTGGATAACAGTTATGACCTTTAAGTCACATGCTTAAGTTGTGAACTTTGCTAGATGGATCCTTCTGAAACATTTTTCCTTTCGACAATGTCAATTATAAATGTTGTTTTGAAAGAAATCATAATACTACATTCATTAAGTGGATAGCTGCTAAATTGCTAATGTTCAAACTAGAAGCTGAGCTTAGTAGTACAACTCTTTATTATGTATGGACATATGAGCCCATTTGAATTAGAGAGATTACTAAAAGGCACATGGACTAGTGTCACAATCCCTTCAAACTTCAAAGATGTATAGATATCTAGTCTCTAAATGATGTTCCAAGATTAAACATGCAAAAGCCACAACAACTTCCCAACCTTGTGAAATTGTAACATATACTATCCTTCGTTTTCATTCATCAATCCCTTCAGCGTAGTATAATTCGTATTAATCCTTCTGAATTTAAAGACTTAACATGCATTCATCAATAATAATACATAAGAATATAGCATCAACCATCTAAACACATGAAGAAAATATTTACTTCTATCATTTGTCGCTGTATATTTTCCCTAATCTATAGCAACTACATTGATCCTCTTGCTTCCCCAAAGGCCTCTTCCAGATTTATGTCATTGTGTAGCTCAAACTCTTCATTGTACTTCAAGTACCCATGTTAGATTTTTGAAATTTGTGTACAGAACATTGATACTTCATTTTGAACCAATATCTTTCTAAAGACTTCATTAGATACTCAATTAGACACCTCTATGCGTACTCATGTCCAAAATGGGTGCACAAGTTCTAACACAAGCATGATCAAATTAAGGATAGCTTGTTCGACAATATCGATTGTTGGTCCTCTCTCTTAAGTGGCTCACATATACAAATATACTAAATATCCAATTGCTTCACAAGCAAAGCCTTAATTCGAAATACTTCCAAAAATTACATCACTACTACTAATGTGAATTGCATTTTTTGATTGAAGGGACAAAAATTAGCATTCACTAGCACCTTTTGTCACAACTAACAAACATTTCCTCTTAGAGACTTAGACTAGCATCCAAATTTAGAATGGTCTCAGTGTCCACCATTAATAAAAAGATATCACAATGCCATTAAATGGCTACCACCTATAGTGGGGTGTGGGAGTATCGGGTATACGCAGTCTTACCATTATTAATGATAAACTAACAAATAGGTTGTTTTCGATTAACCCTAAGTAGCAATCATCCGATGCAACTTCAAAATAAATAAGAAGTGCATATAATTTAATGCGTCATCTTACTTTAGTCCGTCATAATAAATTAAGTGATAGTTGTCGTCCCCCTCCATTAAAAAAAACACTCCTTCCGTTCCTTAAAAAAGTTCCCACAAGGAATGTTCACAAGAATTAAGAAAAATAGAATCTTTTAGATAGTAAATATATTATTTTATTGAATAATAAATTTAATGGAGAAAAAATAGGAACCATAAAGCAATAAAAAATATTAAAAGAAAGTTAGTTGAACAAATACGAAGACCATAACTATTAAAAAATGTTTTTATAAAATTAGTGGGAAACATGTAGGAACCTAAGCAATATAAAAATATAAAAATGAAGTTAGTGGAAGATATATTAGGGATCATAAGCATTATTAAAATGGGGATGAAAAAGGTTAATTTTGACCAAAATTTATGTTTTAAATAGAAAGATTCTTTATAAGAACAACAAATGGAACAACCCAAAATGGCAATGGAAACAACTTTAAGGAACAAAGAGAATATAATTTTCACCTTTGTTTTTGTTTTTTTCGATTTTATTAAACCAAGAAAAAAATTTTCTATAGAACCAACTACAAATTTCTATTTTGGGGCTAAGATGTTTAATGATTGCATCTTAAGGATATCTTTGAACTTATGTTAGTAAAAACTAGAAATTTTTCACCAACCTAACTGAAATGAAAGAGTTTAAAAACACAAGAAAAACAAAGCAACAATAATGAAGTCTACAAAACACACAACAAGAAAATTTATAAGGTATCTAAGATACCTCTCCTCACACAAAGATTAATATCATTAATAATTCAACAACACATCAATGTAACAAACTCTCACACACTTGAGAACAGCCTCTCAAGTATAAAGATCTCGCCTTTAATGGAGATCACACTCGATCTAATACAAATGGACTCTAGGTTTCCCAAATCCCCTTTTCCCTTGTATTAGCCTAGTCTCTTATATTTCTAATGATGAGTTAGGCCTACTTATATAGCCCAAAACACATTGGAACAATCCTAGAACAAGTACAAGATGTGCTCTCCAAGCATCATATGCGTTCAAACGAGCACCATGTTCAGATCATTCTCTTACTTTTTTGATCACTTGTGCTTCGTTCAAGGCACCTTCCTTCCCCGTCCTTGCCTCATTCAAGGCATGAACCAAGGCACTCGTTGTGCACCTTCTACCTTGTTCAAGGCATCTCTTGCCTTGTTTAAGGCACTCCATTTCCACTCCCTTGATCACCTCATGGAGTGATTCAAACCTCAACCCTCATACTTCCTTGCACACACATTATCCTTCTCCAAAGTGCAAGACAATGCATGGTCTATGAGATGATCAAAGTCATCTCTTATACTAGGAGAATTCGCACTTGCTCTAACACTAAAAATTCATTGATGTTGATGAAGCACATTCATCAACAGAAGTAAAATCATCATTTGAAGCAGCAATATCTAATAATTCATTGAGGCCATGCTTGGAATACAATTATGATCCAGAGCATGAATGGATCACGGAAAGCATATGGATGGAAGCAATTTAACTGCTGCTACTAGCTTGAAACTGTTGGAGGAACATATCACCACCATTTGGGATAGAATCTTCATTACTCTAGGAAGAAGTAGTTACCACATAAACCCAAAATTGAACTTATTCAATAATCTAATCTCCTCCAAACCCATTTTACATAATTGCTTAATTTCCTCCTTCACCCAAAAAATCATTCCAAAAACTTCCATATCTTTACTTGAATCAAACAATACAACGTGTAATCACTCACTTTTCAAAAAAAATTGTTTAATCACTCAAACATGAACAAAACACAATTACCTGAACACCTGCGGAGCCACATACATCATTGTGGGATCAATTTGTATAAATTTATGCCTTACAATATTTTTGTTTACAATATCAGTTTAACCCCATTACAAACAATATTTAAATCCGGTCTCAACTTTAATCAACTGAGATTCTAGGTAAACCCCAAAAAAGCAACATACTCAACCAATCATAATAAGCAACAAATTATATTGACTAAATTACACAAACCCAAGATTCAAATAACAAATCAATATAGAAAATGGGTTAAATGCAACAAACACATGACTTGAGATTAATATCACATAATAATAAAATTGCACCACTATAGTGGCATGTTTGGCAACTTGGAATTCATTTCCAAATGTAGAATTGACCTAAATATTATGTTTTGGCAAATCTTCAATTTGGAAATATGGAATTGGGTCAATTCCAAAGAATTCCAATAACAAATTAAAAATGGGCCAAATATCAAAATTTGAAAATTCTAAGTACATAGGTGTCATTTACGATTCTTGAATTTGAATATCAAAATTGAATTCCCAATTTTCAAATGAATTCTATGTTGCCAAACACTACCTAATCTATATTGAAAATTCAAATTAAACGATAGATAAAGAGAAAAAAAGGCGTGATCAAAGGATGATAGGAAGAATACGCACAAAAACAGGAGGAGGAGGAGGAAGAGTGGTAACTTCAGCATCATGTAGATGAATCTGAAGGGGTATTGCTCCTTTCCATACATAATTCAAAGCATCTGTTTCTCTGCTACCCATTTATCCCTAAATTTGTATATTTCCCAATTCAATCTTCAAATATGATGATTGATGATTAACGAATGATGATTGATGAATTGATTATTGATGATTGATGATGGTTGAGAGTTTTTTGGGAGTTAGATGCAACAAAGTCTATGTTATTGTAGTTGTGCTTGTGGGCTTATTTTGAGTTCAATCAAGTTAAGGTTTAATTTATTTTTGTACTCCTACTAAAAAGTTAACTCTACTTATTTCGTTTTTTTTTTTTTTGTGATGTACTTATTTCGGTTTTATTGACCTTATTTTAACGGAAACTTTAAATATACAAAATCTAAAATAATATTCCCTCCTATTCATCTTAAGTGTCTCATTTCCTTATTTAGTCTAGTCACTCTAAATATTTCAATTCTATTTTGGGTATGTTAGTTTTATTAATTTACCCCTACTAAACTTAACTTTTTCATACCTTTACACTTAATAACCCCACTTAACCCCTATAAAAATTTATAAATACTATATTCTTTCTTTCACATGTGGTCCCATTTGACCACATAAAAAATGATGAAAAGTCAAATGAGACTCATTGGATAAATATGAGGGAGTATATAATATAAAATAAAAAGGGAAAATTCTTTTAAAAAAACTTACCCACAAAAATTCGATTTGACAAAAGTAATTTAATTATCAGCTTCTCTCGAGAGACCATCTTTTCTAAAGACGGTTCTCAAAAGCCCATCCCATTATGTTAATTTAAAAAAAAAAACTGACGCGTGCGTGTAATTGTAATGTGAAAAGTCACATAATATATTTGGAGTTATAACAATATTTATTTGGGTTATAACATAATATATTTTGTGTTATACCAGCATATATTTGAAGATTATAACATATTTTATTTGGGGTTATAATATAATATATTTGAAGCTATAACAATATATATATTTGAGGTTATAATATAATATATATGAGATTATAACAATATATATTTGTGGTTATAACATATTATATTTGGAGTTATAACATATTATATAGTTCGGTATATAATAGTCTGTGTTTGAGGGTACACTATTTTTGTAACACCAAATATATTATGTTATAATCTCAAATAAATGTTGTTATAACTCCATACACACACACACACATATATATATATATACATATACATATATATATATATATATATATATATATATATATATATATATATATATATATATATATATATATTATATTATTACTTCAAATATACATTGTTACAACTCTAAATATATTATGTTATAACCTCAAATATATTAAGTTATAACTACAAATATATGTTGTTATAACCCCATATATATTATGTTATAACCTCAAATATATATATATTGTTATAACTTCAAATATATTATGTTATAATCCAAAATAAATTATGTTATAAACCTCAAATATATGCTGGTATAACACCAAATATATTATGTTATAACCCCAAATAAATGTTATTATAACCCCAAATATATTATGTGACTTTTCACATTACATTTACACGCGTGCGTCAATTTTTAAAAAAAATTAACTTAATGGGCTAGGCTTTTGAGAACCGTTTTTAGAAAAGACGGTCTCAAGTAAGAATTATTGTTTAATTATTTTAAAAAGAAACTACCTGATAAAATATTTTTGTTGTGTCAGAACTGCCAACTAACAAATTTCATCTAATTCAACTTAAATATATGTCATAAATCATCTTAAATTTCAATTGATTTTTCTATATATTTGACGTTTTAAGTCATGAATTAATTATGAATTATAACCTTAATTTTTAATACTTTTATAAATTACAGTCTTAATATTCAATGCTTTTGCAAATTACAACATTGATATTTTTTCTTGCGAATTTCAGCCTTCAAAGTAGCTTTTTGACCACTATGGAAGCCAAATAACCGATTCTGTACAATATAACCGGTTGACCATATTTTTCACCATTGACTTTTCATCTTCCCCTTAACCCATCTCTTACCTTAACTCATTCTCTTTTCCTTCTCCATTGTTGCAGTAGATCAAAACATTGAGTTAATTTTTTTTTTTTTTTTTGTCATTTAAGTTCACCCCGTAACATTTAACCCATCTTCATCAATTTGAAATTTTTTTTTCCATTCAATTCCTTTTTTTGTTTACCCTAAATTTCAATGTTGCACTTACAAATGACGAACTCCATTAATAAAAGCTCTCCAAATTGATAAATCCCTCTTCTCTCCCCTGTCCAAGTGGTTAATTAGGCTAATTTTTTATCTTCTCATTCAATTTCATTTTTCTGGTAAATCATTTATTTTCAAGTAAGTTTATTTCTTTCTTTATTATTGTCTTTCATTTCTTGTTCATTTAATATTTTTAGTTATTTTATACATGTATAGTATCATGTCTATGTTTATCATGTCTTTTTAAATGATTAATTATAGGAACTATTACTAGGAATAATGCAATTTTTGTCTATTTTTCTACAATAATACTAATTTTTGATTAATTATGAGTAATACTAATTTAGGGGTGTTTCTCTAGAATATCCTTAATATGTTAAAAATAAAATTATAAGAGATTATATGACAAAAAAATTGATAAATTAGTTAATAAACTAAGGTTGGTATTATTCTAGGAAAAAACCATTCTAAGTTGGTATAATTCATGAATAATCAAAAGTTTGGTATTATTGTGTAGAAATTAACAAAAACTTATACTATTCACAGTAACTTTTCCTTAATTATATGTGCAGTGTTGTAGATTTTTTGGGCTAGGAAATTAGATAAAAACTCTTGTATAAAATTCATTTCTTAATGGTTGGATCGATATATGCTAAAAGATAAGATTAATTTTTCATTGAACATAATAATTATTAAGTTTATCAAACCTACCAACTTAAACTACATTTGACTTAAGAATTAATAGTGGAAATACGTATTTGTCTATTTTATTATTCTTAAATTGCAATTTTGTGACAACACTTCTTTACTTATTTCTTAATTTAGTTTTATTCTCTAGTAGACATTCGATAAAAATAGGAATTAATTATAACGCTTTCTTTCGATTCGACTCCTATTCACTATATTGCTAAAGTTAGAGTGTTTGTTTTTATAAATTTAGATAAAGTTGACAAAATAGCATATTTCACGCATATAATTATTCACAATAAATTGGATTAAAATAATTCATTGGAATAGAGTGAAAATTAACTAGAATTTGGTGCACAACTACAAAAATAGAGGATATACCCATGAAAATATAGTAAGTAAAAACACAATATTTCAAGTACTCACATAGACACTCAACAAGACTATACTAGATAAATGTCAAAAAACAAAATTAAACTTAAAAATTAGAGTATATCACGAAAAATTTTGTGTGTTAGAGAGCACCAACAACAAGAAAGAGTGTTTTTGCAAGTTGCCTAAACAAAAAAATAAGATTATGCTAAATCTGCTTGAAGTTAGGTTTCACAAAATTTATGGAGTTAGAATAAATATATCTCGCATATATAAAAATTATGGACAGAGTTTGGGGAGAGAAAAAATGCGATAACTCATATCCATAAAAGAGAGCACTACCAAAGAGTCTCTAAACTCGAGAAAGATCAAGAGAAGTTCCTACAACAATAAAACTGAGTGAAGTTGAAGCTAACTCTGCAAGCCTACATCTTATCATACAAGTGTGAACCTTAACATAAAATAAAAACATAAAATAAAGATAAATAAGAAGAAAAAAAACATGTAAAAGCCAGAGAACAAAAACACCAATAGGTAAGCGAAAGAGAATTAGTAGTCTAAAACACGAATAAGACGCCTCCAATTACAAATTCTCAGAGAGATGTAATTTACACAAGTCAACTTTTATTTGCTCCTTTACTATGATGCATCAAAATAATGTTTAATTTTACCTTGGTACATGTTAATTCAATTTCATTCATTTTAGTTCATGTCGGTTGCTTTCGTTTAGCTCGATTGTTTTCAAACAAGCTAAATAAACTCTAACGAAGATTATATTTAAATTGTGTCTCGCTACTCTACACTTAATGAAATTTATTAGTCCTCCTTTGAACTTATTTTCCCTGAATAAGTGGCATCAATATGTAATATAGGTCACCTTATCATACCTTATTTAAATTATTAGCTCTTATCTAAACTTATTGTCCTAGTCTATTGAATTTAATGTTAAATTAAACATACAAAATAAAATTATATACTTTTTGTACTGTTTGTACGAGGTAATTAAGTTGACATTTTTTTTATATACTATTGGCCCACAAGATCCAAATAAAATCTATGAGTATTGTGATTTAGATAATTTTCGTAACAATTGATAAAAATGAACAATGCAAAACCGATACACAGATGTTATATATTCACATACAACAAATTATTATGTTATTCTGTTTCTGAAAAATACAATTACTCGAAACTCTTTTGATAATATATATATATATATATATATATATATATATATATATATATATATATATATTATATATATATATATATATATATATATATATATATATATATATATTATTGTTCTTAATAGGATAACCTATATATTTTATCATAAACTAGATGATGTTGAAATTTAGAGTCAGTTAGCACATATCCTATGTACTATAATTATAGTAGGACATGGAACTATATCCATTAGTCCAAAGTGTTTAGAAAACAAAATGCAAACAATGATGTAAACCATATAGCACAACCATATGTCGTGTAGCGCGATGTCTATTGTGCAGCATGACCAAATGTCGTACATTATGACGCTGACTAAATAAAGTGCAAAAACTCGTAAAATTTTATCCGTCAGTAGCTTAGAGTAGAGAGTATAGTGAATAGTGTGAGTAAACCAAAACCCAAAAACAAACATAATTGAAGCATAGTACTCTCTTTACTAGTAGTACTCTAAACTCGATTTGAAATTGAAATGAAAGGAAAATAGAGGAGAATGGAAAACACTAACGGGTAAAGAGGCGAAATAGCTTGCTCTCTCATCACCATCGTCACCTTCTTCATCATCAATTCATCATCATATTTTCCCCAAATTTTCTATCCCCAATTCTCATTTCATCTCTTCTTATTCTTCTTCGCATAAAATGCCCTACTTTTGATTAATTCCAATCGTCATCTCCTAAACTTTTCATCCTCTTTCTCTACCTCTTACTTCCTATTCCCAATTTTGGAGTTTTGGGGACGAATAATTATGCATAGAGAAAGAAATTCTCTCGAAGGGGGGTCGTCAAAAGCTGGAATTTTTGATAGAAAACGAATTCATGATGTTTTAGATAAGCATCTTGAACGAACTTCTCCTTCAGCTTCTAGAGGATTTCCGACTAACCCTAAAGAGAAAGATTCTAGGGTTTCTGTTCCGTCTACTTCCGCCAGAAAAACGCCGGCTGATTATTCTGGTTTAAACAGTTCTAAAAATCGCTTGGATGGTTCGTAATTCCTCTTTTTTTTTTTTTTTTAACTATTAAATTTTTTCTTTTGCTGCATGAGTGTTAATCTGTTTCGTTATTTGAATGGTGTTTCTTTATTTTTGTTTGTATTATTAACATTGCTTATTCAGTATATATAATTAGTTTGATAGTGCAATTGTGATTAATGATTGAACGTGATTTGTTTCAAAATTTATCAACTAATGACAAAGTCGGCGTGGAAACGTTGTTGAAGATAATTTTTTATTTAAATTATAAACATCACGTAAAATTTCCGGATCCACTCCTGTTTTTAGGCGTTTGTATGATTATGAAGATTGAAGACCTTACATAATGGGTTTGCATAATATTTGGTACATGAAGCTTTTTTAATTGAGTAACAAGAGGATATTGTGTAATTTAACTTGTAGGTGATGAGGTTGGTGTTGGACTCGAGATATTTGATCATGCCTAAGGTATGCTTGGATTGAGGTCAATGCATTAGCAGTAATAATACCTTTTTGAATTAAGGGGGAAAGGAAGGGTAGATCGGGAGAGAAATAAACCAATGTTTTTCTCCATATGGATAGCAAAAGAAGAGAAAAGGGAAGTGGAGTGAAGGGGATTGGAGGGTTTAGAGTGATGAATGCTTGTCATTTATGAGAAACTAAAAGGAAATCTAGTTACCCTTCTCTCTTTTACTCCTTTCTCTTCATCTACATATGTTTGCGGCTAATTGCATCAAACTGCACCCGTGCTTTTAAATTACGCTTGCCGCTAGTAGTTTCCATCGGTGGTTGAGAATGAGGGATTTTGTCGTGTAATAGTCTTGAGGAAGTATTTACAACGTGCTTGGTTGTGAGTAGGGATGACAAAATTGGTAGGCGAGTAAATAACCGCCTAAAATTTTTGCATCCATCATCTACCCATCACCCGTAGTGGGTATATTTTTCATACATACGTCTGCCTACCTAGGTATGCATTTAAATCCATCCCTTTTTACCATGGACAACTTGGTATACCAAACTTACATTCATCCGTAGTTTGTGACTCTGCATTGTATGCTTTACAAAATTGAAATTCTTTATAATTTAATTGTACATCTAATTTTATTTAAAGAATAAAATGTAATAAACTAAATTAATATTCTTGATTTTTTGGCAATAGTTTTTAATAAAAATATACTAAATTGATATAAAGTGGTACATTGTAATTTTTAAATATGGGGCGGGTAAGACCTCATACCCGCCACCTACTCACTACCCATGGTATATAGGACTTTTCTTATCCATAACCATCTACTACTCACTAAATTCATACCCATACTCGACTCAACTTTAATTTTATTTTGGTTTTTTCATTTTTTTTCTTAAACCAACCGTTGGAACCATGAATATTTCTTGATGTTAGCTTGTCTACCATGCAATTTCTTTTTATTTGCTCGCATCTTTAGCATGTTGTAAAATGTTTTAGGGCATCTGAATATTAATCTCATTGGCAGATATTGAAGCCAATTCATTTGCTTTAAAGTATTTGGTGATTTAATGTGAGATTGAGAATGGTTTTGCAATATTTGAAGATAGTTAATCATTATGTCACAATAATAATACTGAAGATTGGTTATACACGTTGGCTTATGGAATTGTGGGATCTGATTTTATGTAAGTTAGGATAGGGTCAAAGGCGTGAAATTGAAAATGAGGTCAATTTTTAGGTGTTTGTATGTGATGATGACCTTACATAGTGGGTTTGCAAGTTGAGATTTTGCATAGTGTTTCGTACTAGAAGCTTTTTTAATTAAGTGACAAGTTGACATTGTGTACTTTATTTTGTAGTTGATGAAGGTGGTATGGGGCTCGAGCTTTTTGCTCACATGTATGTATACTTGGATTGAGGTTAATGCATTAGCAGAAATAATAGTTTGCTTGGATTACAATGGAAAGGATGGGGAGGTAAATATAAAGTTCTTTTTCTCCATATTTATAGAAAAGAAAGAGAGGAAAAAGAAGACTTTGCAAAATGTGCCCGACCCGAATTTCAATCCACAACACGACTTGTAATTCGAAAATAAATTAAAAATATAACTCAAGTTGAGTTACCCGAACCGGCATGATGCTCAATTGAACCGAATAGTGACCCTAAAGTGTTGATATCTGAATCGAAATGTGTTCGATGTTTGGATAACTTAAACTGGGGTGAACCCAAGTTATAACAATCTGAACTCGAATCATACCCAAAACTATTTAACTGAACTTGAGTTAGGCTGACATATCCGAGTAATAGGCTGACATATCCGAGTAATAGCGACGTTCAAACTCATAACAAAACTAAAACTGAATTAAAATTGGCTCGTGTATTGAGTGACCTAGAGTAAGTCAAACACATTGAACAACCGACTTGAATAGAACTTGAACCCGTTAATAATGTTATGTGGAGAAACTAAGAAATGGAAAGTGTTACTAACTTTTTCAACTTTAGTTTAGCTAATTAGCTTGATTCAACTAAATCAAGTTTAGTTTAACTTAAATAAGTTCGATCCAACTAAATTATGTTTAGTTTAGCGAAAATAAGCATGATTTAACCAGTTCTACTTTACTTAGCTAATTAAATTAGTTTGGTTAAACTATATTGAGTATAGTTTAGTTAAAAGGAAAATGAAGCATACAAAAATCAGATGTGGATGGGGCGTTAGGAAAATGAAGCTAAAGAAAGTGGTTGTGCCATATGTCCTACCTAGTGAGGTATGGAGATGCCTAGGGACGATTTGAGTAACTTGGTTAACTAATCTATCCAACAAGATTTGGATCACAAATAACAGGCCTAATGACTAGAGAAAAGTACTCTAATGCCCATTTATAAGAACTAAGGAAATGTTTGAAATTGCTCTAACTATCGAGGAATAAAATTCATGAACCATAATATGAAGTTATGGAAAAAAGTCTTAGAGATACATATGAGGAGATGTACCTCCATATTAGAGAACTAATATGAATTTATGACTGATGATCTACGATGGAAGCTCTTCATCTTATGAGATAAATGATAGAGTACTATAATGTTAGAAAAAGAGACTTGCACATGGTTTGTATTGACTTAAAAAAGCATATGATAAGGTACATAAAGAAGCAATCTGGTGGTCAATGACAAGGAAGAGTATTCCCAAAAAATACGGATCGAGAAGTAGACCAATGCTAGGATATGTGGAGGGGCAATAGAGGATGTTCAATCACTATTGACCTTCATTAAGACTTGAACCCAAGCCCTTTTCTTTTTGTAGCTGTCCTAGATGATATACCTCGATGATACAAAGAAACATGTCTTGGTGCATGTTCATTATTGCTTTGGTAGATGAAACCAGGGAGAGAATAAATGCTAAGTTAGAATGATGAAGATGAGAGTTTGAGTCACGAAATTTCAAATCAAGTCTGAGCAAGACAAAGTACCTGGATTGTAACTTTAGCACAAACGAGATAACGAGAGACATTATAAAGTTAGAAAAGAAAGAAATTGCTCTAAGTGGATGTTTCTTTCATGAAGGGCTGGGAAGGGTATTATAGGAATTAAGTATTGAATTATAATTAGAGATTAAAGTTGGGGGAATAAAATTTAGAGATAATTAGTACAAATTGAGGGGAAGAGGAAGGGGTTGGAGATTCATTCATTGGATAATAGTTTTAAGTGGAGTTTAATACTCTATTGGAGAGAACAAGCCTCTCAAAAGCTTGTGTTCTATCTTTTGTAATTGTTCTTTGTTTATATTCAGTCCTTCGTTCTACATTTACATTTTACAACTCATTTGATAATTCATATACAATTTCTATTTTGTCTTAGTAATTTCGTTATGGCTATGTCAGCCCATGACAGTTTCAAATACCTTAAGTTCATATTTCAAAGTAGTGGGGACATCTAACAAAATGTGACTCATAGAATTAAGTGTGTGGGGCAAAAATGAAGAGCGACTACTGAAATATTATGTGATCGAGGTGTGCCCTTAAAGTTATTTGACAAGTTTTATCGAATGTTCATTAGACCAGCGTTACTATATGAATATGAAGTTTAGGCTTTGTTAGAAAGGATCTTTGTCGAAAGATGGGGGTCGTAGAAATACAAATGTTTTGATGGATGAGTAGGCATATCTCGAGGGATAAAATTTAAAACAAAGATATAAAAAACAGCTCAGGAGTTGCAAGTATTGAGGACAAGACGAAAGAAAATCATTTAAATGGTATGAGCATGTGCAAAGACGGGTATTAGCGAACCGGTAAGGAAGATAGGAAGTTGGAGCTCAGGAGATTTAAGACTTGTAAATTGAAATGGTAGAAAATCAGAATGAACGGAGAAGAAGAATCCATGTGGATGACCATTAGAACTGATATATTAGTTCATGTAGCAGATCCCAATCTCATAAAATGAAGGCTACTGTTTTGGGTCCAAATGAGTAAATAACAAATCTAGTTCATTTTCAACCGAATTCGACATAGCCTGATAGCCAACCTGAGCTTAATAATGAATGTGGATTCGAAGGTTAATATGACCTGCTTAATCTTCAGACGAACCAAAAATTGACTCTAACTGACAAGTACCAACCCGCAGTGCTCCAACCGCAACTGATTTCAACCTGAACCGATATCAATCGAAATTCAGTAAACCCAAAACCTTACCGTATCTGACTTGAATCCAAAAAAATAACTGAATGCATAGTTGTAGGATGTAAGGTTTGAAGGGATAGTTTTTACTTTAGAATCAAGAAGGAAAACTTTTCACTTTCCCTTCCCTTCAATTTCTTCCTATTTATTTATCCAAACACTATATGAAAGACTGATTTATCCAAATGAAACTAAATAGAGGGGGTATTTAAGGCGTTGAGTTGGTGATAAAAGAGGAAATGAAATGATAATAAGGGGCTCTAGTGTGTATCCTTATTTTCAGGGAAGTAGTTACTCATCCACTCACCTAATTTAGGGTAATTATTACCTCCAAGGGCCCTAATGAGGGTTTTATTTCCAATTTCTCCCACTTTCATAACATAACCACCATCTTATCCTTTGTAATAAGATCTATTAGCATCTATTTTCTTGGAAACAATCTCAAATTTTCAACTCCTTGTTATTTTGCTTAATTTGACCTTTAATAATTCTATCGTGCATTATCCTGAAGTGAAGAATACTCATAGTCGTAGGGTGTTTTGGATTGAATAGGTAGTCCCTATCTTTATCATGTTTGCATTATATTTGTTAGATGCGTTGATGTCTTTGTTTTAAAAAGAGAACCCAAGGGCAACGCGAGAATAAAAAGACTTTTTAAGTTTCGGTGAGGTGCAATCCAAAAGGTGCACAAGAGGCATTAGACGCAACATAGGATGTGCAAAGGGTCGACGAAAGTTTTGAAGTTTCTGAAACATGTTTGTTTCCCCAAAGTGCTGTAAGGCGCACAACATCGACCCCATTGTGCCTTAGTGTTCCTCACACTTATAAGCTAAGCTTGGTAGTAGCTCAATCGGTGGTTGAGAATATGGAATATTTATTTGTAATGATCTTGGAGTAGTATTTGTGGCCAGTTTGGTTCCAAATTGTGAGTTATAAATGGTGACAATGAAAATGAATTTATGTCATTTTGCAAGGAAAGTTCCAAGTTGTGTTTTCCTTCATGATACCACCTTTCAAATGGTAATAGAAGTTTGTGAAGGCAAAGAGAAACACAGAGCTTGTAGATTATTTCTATGGACATTAGCATGATGCTTTTTAGAGATAGCATATAAGGAAATGGTGCATTATGTTGTACACATCGAGATTTGCATTCCACTTGAATTGTTGACACCCTGAGTCATTGGAAAAAATTGTTTCTCATCACTGAATCATTAAAAATTTAAAACTCCATGAAAATGTGCAAAACAACTACGATGACTCTTTCTTCGGTGATAAACCTCTTTGATCTACTTAGTAGATGATGCTTGTTATTTCAAATAGATTAAATTCAAGAGATCGACCTAAATAATATGAGAATATGTGTGAACAACGCTCGTATTTCTTGAACAACCAAAATAAATAAAAGGGGATGTATCAAATATCAAGAACTTCTGAACCCTCTCTTTAGTTCACGATAACAATTCAATCACTCTTGATCTTGCTGAAATTTTTGTTAATAATTTTCTACCTCTCAAAATGGGTGGAGAAATAAGAAAGTTTAAGGCCTAAGAAATAAAGAGGACTTGGCCTAAGTCTTGAACACCTTAAAAAAACTAACCCGCATGCCTAAACTAAATTTTAACGTATGAGTTTAACTTTTATGGACTCAATCCTGCCTTATGTAAAATTCATCACCTTTAGGATGTGGGCAAAACCATGAAGCCTAATGACATTAAAATAATAAAATAAAATTTGAACTAATATCTAAGCAAGTACATAGCTAATAATCATGACAAGTAACTTAAGTAGCAAGTCCTTGCTTAATGCAAACAAACTGAAGCCCATAATATCAAGTATCAAAGTGACGGGTATGTCTATCCTTATTGTCTTCATATCTGCATTGTTTGACCCTTCTTGAAAATACTTTCCCACAAATTCTCGTCATCATGATATGGAAAAAGATCAACAGCATTGAATGTTGCACTTACTCCGCCAAAATCATCTTGTAAATCTGTCTTGTAAGCACTATCACTATAGACTTCAAGAACTAGAGAGGGATCATCACCAACACGACGCATCAACTTGTTCTCGTTTCAGGGTTCGCTTGAATTAAGCGTAAATATTTAAGGGGGTAAATAAAAATCAAAGTAGGAAAACAAAGTTAGTTAGACAGTTAAAGGAATTTGATTGTTAGAGAGGTGAAAGAATTGCTTAGAAAGTAACGGAAAATGGAGAAAATAGCTATTAGTTTCCGCATTTTGGGGGTATAAATTTATCCTAGGGGAGGGTGGGGGAACTCTTTTCCTCTAAATGAGGGAAATCATCCTCCTTTTTTTGTTTATTTTTTTTAATTTACTCACATTCTACCTCTTTTACAATTATTTCAATTACTTCATTTGCATCTCTTATCACCTTTGTTGTATTAGTTTGAGTTTTTTTTACCCCCTTATTTACTCTTAATCTAAGTGAAACCTTAGAAGAAAATATTTCTTTCTGAAATGTACCCAAACCAAATCTTAAGGTTTGAATAGGTTGTTTTCGCCGTCTTAGTGGGGTTTTGCGGTCAGCTGCACTCAACCTTAACTTGTAATGATAAAGAGGTTGTTCTTGCTTAGTCCTTGATTGCAAACACCATCAACAACTTCACAACTTCACATATATGCACATGATTTATAGGCATCATAATATAAAACCATAGAACTATAATTCCTTACCTCAATTTCAAAAATCATCCCGATAAGAATTTTGTTCTCATTCTTATGGCAATCCTTCTACTATGGAAGCTCTCTAATTGTTTCCTCACCCCAAGAAATGTTTTCATGTTATTTCTCCTTTTATCATCCCATAATTGATACACGACTAGGTTCTAAAACGAGCCATTGGATGTTTCCCACTTCGACCATTGAATGTCCCACCTTAAACTAGGGAAAAGGTGAAATATTGCCTCGAACTTCTGAAAAGCTGGTCAACATTTGTGATGTTGTGTTTGTTTATGTTTAAAGTTCCACATATGAATTTGATGTAATCCATGGTCATTTTACATTCATCACATATTAATTGGATATTTTTCTATTTTTAGGTTATCTCTATGAAAATTGAATCTACTTGTACTAGAATCATGTGGGAAGTTACTAGATTTTATAAGAAATATTGAAAGTCAAATTTTAAGAATTTAAGGATCATCATCATGTCATTTGGAAGAAGGCCCGTGGAGGAAGAGAAAGAAGATAGTAATGCAAAATGGAGGTTTGCTTTGTGGTCAGGATAAAAGAAAGTTAACCCAAATAAAGGTGAGTGAGTGAGTGAGTGAGAGCAAATAGTTAAAGTGTGTGTGTTTGTGCTGCACTCAAAGAGAAAGAATTTTGGAAAGTGTGTCAACATGTTTATTTAGTTTTGAAAAGCTCGCCTAGGCATGCGCCATGGGCGTTTAATGGATTGAACACCTTGAGAGGGTTAGCTGAGACGAATTGTTAAGGCAATCTCATGCTTATAGCACATAAGACCAGTGGATCAGAGTGCCTATGTCAAGTGCATCAGAGCGCCCTATGCTCTTGATTTCAGAAGAAGCCCATTTGAACCGTCAAGTATATTTTTTCTTCTCTTGTGTATTTTTCTTTATTTCTTTATTTCTCTTCTTTTGTGATATTTGGCCTTTTATACTTTTTAATATAATGTTTTCTATGGGTTTTGAAGCACCTCATGCTCTTAAATGTAAGTATGTCTGATTGTTGCTTGCTCACCAATAGAGCTCGTTTGGCTGCCTTAATGTTTTTTCATTCAAAAATTATTTCATACAATGTCTTCAATAGGGGGTTTTGATTGTAACACAAAAAGTGAAAGAAGGTGCAAGTTCCAAAATATCCTGAAGCTCTTTATTTTTAGTTCATTTTTTTTATTATAGTACATCATAGTTAGTTTAGCACAAATGAGACAATGAGAGCCACTACAAAGTTAGAAGAGAAAGAAATCACTCCAAGTGGATGATTCAAATACTTTGGGTATATATTTTAGAGTAGTAAGGGCATCCAACAATTGAACCATAGAATTAAGTATGGGTGACAAAAACGGAATGCGACTATTTATTTTATGCGATTGTGGTGTGACCCTAAAGCTAAAAGGATGAGTTTAATTGAACGATCATTAGTCAGCTCTACTATATGGATCAAAATGTGGGGCTTTTAGAAATGATCATAGTTGTAAGATGAGAATAGCAGAAATGAAAGTGCTTTGATAGATAAGTAGGTTTATCTTCAGGGATAGAATTCGATACAAAGATATAAATAAGGGTTTAAGAGTTAAAAATATTGAGGAAAAGATGAAAGAGAATCGTTTGAAATGGTTTGAGCATGTGCAAAGACGAGGTATTAGAGAAACAGTAAGGAAAGTAGAAAGTTGTAGCTTTGGGGAATTAAAAAGAGGGCGAGTAAGAACGAAGATGATCTGGAGGGAATGATCGGAAAAAGATATGAAAGATCTTTACTTATAGATTAAGATGGTAGAAAAGCAAAAAGAATGGAGAAGAAGAATTAATGTGAACAAACATTGTTTATGTAGGCTGTCCCAATCTTTTGGAATTAAAGCTCAGGCATTGTTTTAATTGTTGTTTTGTTGTATAGTAATATTCAATAGTAGCATAGTGATCGATGAGCAGTACAGTCTATACACCTGAAAGTTACCGCTGCACAGCCATGGATCGTCATATGCCCTTTTGATCAAACCTTTGCCACTTAAGTTTGTGAAGATGAATTGCTAATATTTTTGTTTTCCCTGTGATGTGGTGGTTGAGTAGTTCTGATTTATCATTAACAATGATTGGATCTGAGTTCGTTATTTGCTGTTTGTATAGTTATTTTTGAGGACTATGTGCTTGAAATTTTGGTTCTGATGAGTGATGATTCTTTTCTTTTTCTAGAAGGGTCTGAAACGGACAGTGAAGAAACAGATGTTAGCGGTTCTGATGGTGAGGATACATCATGGATTTCATGGTTTTGCAATTTGCGAGGAAATGAATTTTTCTGTGAGGTTGATGATGATTATATCCAAGATGACTTCAACCTTTGTGGTTTGAGTAGCCAAGTTCCTTATTATGATTATGCACTTGACCTCATTTTAGATGTTGAGTCTTCTCATGGTGAGTCTATTTTTCCTTATAGGTGTTTTTTTTTTGATAATTTTATTAATTTTTGTATATGGTATTTTTGTATATGGTGATATTTGCTTTCTTGAGATATGCTGTGTAACGTGATCACTTGTTAAACTGAGCAGCTTGTATCTTAGAAATAGCTGACTAGGGAACAATGGTCGATTCAGATATAAATTCTTATTTAACCCACAGGCCACATGGCATGTTTTAGCTGGCAGCTATTAGTGGAGTAAACCTGTTAAAGGCTTTTATCAATGGATTGTTTCGTTTTTTCTGAATATTCACTCTTTGTGATGGAATTTAATGTCAATCTGTTGTCTTTGTAAGATTAGACCATGGGAACCTGAATAGGAATGAAAATTTTATTTTAAATGGTAACTTACATTGCAAAATCTTTACTTCCGGTTGCTCTTTGCTAGTTTCATGCCTAAGAATGAACTGCATTGTTTACCCGTACAACAATGTTCATGAAATGAGGGGAGGAAGAAGAAAGATTGGCAGGAGAGAGGAATGAAAATAGCATGGGAATAGTAAAGGTTTTTGAGGTTACCGCAACTGTAGTTGTAATAACCATTAAATCATCACTATTGACCGCAAAAGTAGTTTTGCAACCATTGCCACAATCATGACAGCATTCGAGATTTCGCACTATGGTTTGTATTCCTACTTCCTACCTGTATAATCACACATGAGCAATGGAGTGTTATATCCTATACAATAAGTCAATAACTTCAATAGGTTTCCATATATGCTCCTTGCTCTCTCTTACATAATAAGATCTTGGCTAGTCAGCATTGTACTTCTTTGAACCTGTTTTGTGAGACTTGGTATAGTTTTGACTTAAAACGGGATTTTTCTGAAGAGAATTTGTAATTACTTTGATTTAAGTGATTTCACCAGTTAAGTCTAGTTCTGGACCAGAAACCTTTGGGAATGAAGAGAATTCATCATCATTTTTTTAAACTTTTTCCCAACCAAAAAAACCCGTGTACTCGTTAATCTCTTTTGATTTACCCCATTGAAAGCTTTTCTAGGAATTTAGGAACCAACAAAAAAGCTTAGATCCAGTTGTATTTTCTTGAAATGCTAGTGAACTTGTTTTAAGAGTTCTGTTGTTGAAGGCCTGCTCATAACTTTGAGGGAAAAAGATTTTAACCAATTTGGTGCAGTTGTTCTCCAATCTCTTGCGATGAACTATTAAGGCTTTGGCATTGTTATAGTGGTGGAACAGTTTATAGTGGCAAAAACAGTAGAAGGATTTTTAAAAGACCTTGCACAAAAATTGTGAATTTTAAAATTGAACAAGTTTGTTGCACCCAATAGTGGTACAAAACCTGGCCTGGATTGGAGTTTAGAATGTAAACATTACTCGATCCAGAGGACTGGTGTGACACTGATTTGGTTCATTCACTGATAAGTGATAACTACTAACAGTATACTTTATGCTGCAACAGGACTTTGGCCTTGTGAACAGTGTGTAAGTGTCTGCAAAGGATATTGAATTGTGAGTGATTCTTTTGGGCGGCATACACCAAGCACCCATTTATAGGTCTCTCTTTAAGTATCTATTTCCTAGGAGCATTCTGACCCCCTCTTACCCTCTTAACCTCTCTTTTTCATCTCCTATTACATTCTTTCGTATTTTTTACCAGTATTTTTTCATCTCCCTGTTCCTACTTTCTCCATTATTTTAAATGTAAGATTCCGTTCATCCAACTCCCCAAAACTTGCTCGGGTGGGAACTTAGGTGAGAGTCACTCGATGGCATTGAGTTAATAAAATGGGGGGGGGGGACTCCATTCCACTTTTCTGTCTATTGATAACAACCCTCTTGTAAAGTTGTATTCCATTAGCCCTTGCATTCAGGAAAGAAAAATCAAATATACTCTTCTTGGCCTTCTTATGTGTCCGATGTAGAGAAAGTTGCCTTGCGCTCAAATATTCTCTCTGCGATTGCTCCTTATCTTTTTTGATCATAATATGTCAGGTGATATGTTTACAGAGGAACAGAATGAGTTGATTGAATCTGCAGCAGAAATGCTTTATGGTCTAATTCACGTCCGATACATCTTGACTAGTAAAGGAATGACTGCGATGGTAAAGATGTTTTTCTCTGTCCTTATCTTCCTCTATTTTCTTTCATTTTTCTTGACGCAGGAAGTTCTTTTCTGTTACCAGTAATATTTGCTATCCTGTGCAGCTAGAGAAGTACAAAAGATATGAATTTGGGCGTTGTCCTAGGATTTACTGCTCCGGACAGGCTTGCCTTCCCGTCGGGCAATCAGACATTCCACGATCAGGTACCGTGAAGATGTACTGCCCCAAATGCGAAGACATCTATTATCCAAGATCCAAATATACAGGCAGTATCCTTGTAGCTTGCTTGCTAGATATCTTTTCTAATTTATTACTTGAAATGTGTTACTACTTACTATGCAGTATGCAATACCTATCCTATCTCTTAAGTCCTAGGGATGTATATCAGTTGAGTTTTGTTCTGTTTGGTTTGATTCGTTTGTGTGTTGAGCCGAGCTCTAATTCAAGTTGAGCTCACTCAAGTTTAATTATGACTAAGTTTTGACGGAGTTGAGGTCAAGTAGCTCACGAGCTGGCAGGCTCATTTAAATCCCCTGCTCTAACCTATCCTTGTTGCAGAGCATGTAGCAAATAATTGTGCATTGTTTTCTTTCTCATGCATTGTTGTGTATTGAACTTGAAATGTCGTTGTTGTCTTTGTGCATCCTTGATATTAAAAAGATATTGATGGTGCTTACTTTGGGACTACATTTCCTCATTTGTTCCTGATGACATATGCGAACGCAAAGCCTACACAAGCAACTAAGAGCTATGTGCCAAGAGTATTTGGTTTCAAGGTCCACAAGCCCTGATGCCTAGCATTTCATGTTGCATTTCACTATGACGGGGAAGATCACTGCTTACCAATGAATGATTGTTCTATTTTGGACGTATGCTTCAGCTCTTTCAGGTAAAACTGCAGTGATGGTTTTAGCGAATTTACAAACGAAATTTTAGGGACTTCCATGTACGGGGGATAACAGATGAATTTTACCGTGTGCATGTAGTTAATTGTTTACTCCCAATTTCTTTTGGTAGTCACTAGTAACTTGGTCCCAATAATTGCCTCCCATTTCTCATTGTTGTCGTCGATCAACTTTAGTTATTTGAAATTTGTATCATGGATGTGTACAGTGTGTATCCGAAAATACTCAGATCCAAGACATTATTAACATGTTCATGTTGCTCAAATTCATCGAGACTGATGTTGGCTTTGTAATGCCAATCCTCTTCAATACGAAAGTAACCAAATTGATGAAGCTTACAAAAGCTATTGCAAGGCGAAGCTTAGCTTGTTCAAGCCGATATTTGGATTGTCAAAACTTTTAGAAATCTTATAAACGACTTTCTTTGTTTCAATTTGTTTGCTTCAGTTTGACAAAAATAATTACGTAATTTTATTCAAAGTGCGACAATCGACAAGCAAATAGTGAAGTATAACTACTAACAAGCAGTTAATGAGCTCAGATGGAAGACTCATGCAAGAAATGAAGATGTCTTGTGCAAAATAGTAGAAAATTCAAAGAGAAAATTTGTAAATGGAAATATAATTTTTGGAAAAAATATCAAATTAAATAATGAAAAATTATCTAAAAAATTATTTCAAAAAAAAAAAAAAACAATTTTCCTAATAAACTATCCCTTTAAAGAAATCTAATGATAAATTGACATTCATGCTTTGTGAATTTACTATTGATAGTATTTTTTTTTTTCGCTACTTTTTGTGAAAATGTATTACTGTCATCAACTATTATGATCATATAAAGATGTAGTAATGCATGTGAATGGTGAATTAAGTAAATCAAGTTTATAAAGTTTGTTTTAGAAATGTCATTACAGCCTATAGCTATCTTTTTTAGTAGTAAAATGTATTCCTATTGGAGAAATCTTGGTTTATTTATTGGGTTTTTATTAGAGATCCAATGTGTCTTTCTAGCTGTGTCCAATAGCAACAACCTTACTTACATACTTACATCATACATGGTACAAATCAGTTATGAACTGATGTATCATTCTTACAAACTTTTTATATATGGAAAAATCATAAGTATACCGTACAATACAAATTTGAGATGGTTTTATGGTGAGATCATGTATATTGAGTTGGCCCAATTTATATTTATTATCTTAAAATGGATATTTGTAATCTTAAAGTAATCACTTATAACGTGAACATGGAGTGAACGTGTGATGGGTATAAGGCGGGTATACCCATAATGGGTATACCTATTGTTATTAAAATCACAATTCTGATTTACAATTATACGATTTTACGATCGAAAAACAAGCGAGCGATTCGAATTGTAGGTAGAATCTTACGATTATAATTAAAATAAAATTTATAGTGGTTGAATCATAAGACGATTCTACGATTTAACAATTTGATTTAACAACTTTATTCTTAATTTTTAATTTTTCATATGCATCATCTTTCATTAATACTTTTCTTACGATTTAACGATCCATCTTCATAATTTTTAAAAAATAAATTTCTGCATCGCTATGAATATCTAAACTAATTATTGAATGTTTTTCTATTTCTTTCCTAAAAATAAAGTGAATGAAACTTCAATTAATAAACTTAAACTTTTGAGATGAATTCGGTTCTAAAGGTCTGAAGGATTCCATGTAGAATTCCAATTTTAACAACTTTTGGTATGCCTAGTTGGCTATAGTGGATGAGGATGGAATTGAATGCATACTCAGGTGGGCATGCATGGATATGAAATTTTACCCCCTATTGGAGGTGGATAGGAAAATTTTAGATGGGTATGAGTATGGAGAGGGCGTAGTGTGTAAGTGGTGGATAAGAGGTTTGATCCGCCTACAATGTACTATTTTTATCTTATTGAAATGTATTGTTTAAATAAAATTAGATGTACAACTAAATTTATAAGGAATTGCGATTGTATGGAGCGCACATAACGCAAACATGGAGTGAACGTGAGGTGGATGTAAAGTGGATATATCTAGTTACATATAGTGTGGGTAGGCATGAGTTTGAATGCATACCCAGATGAGCAAACGTGAGTATAAACATTTTACTCGTTATAGGTGGTGGGTATGAAATTTTTAGATGGATTTCCAAAGTTATTGAAAAACAAATATAAGTACACTAATTTTTTATTGAGGTCGTCTCGCTGTGAGGCGACTTTAATTGGGTCAACCCAAATTATTTAAAAAATTGCTTCTTGTACAAGTGTGAATTCAAATTATATTGTTTTGGTGTTTTTTTACTAATGAGCCTTTAACATGAACCCGCTTCACGATAAAACGGTTTCATACGAGAAGGGTCGATCTAAGTAAAGGTTACTACTAAGATTTTGCATGCTACATGCTAATCAATATAATTTTTTGTACAACCATCACGATGTCTAAAATTGAATATCGAAATGATATGATGTCGGAAATTCGGATAATTTTTTTGAATATTAAAAGTTATAATTTAAAATATTAAATATCTGATTATGAAATAATCCTAATTCAATTTTGAATTTGATTTAAAAATCAGTTATTTAATTCAAATAATTCAATTTTCAAACAACTGATAATTATCAAATTTTTAAAATTGAATAACTAATATTTCAGATCGAATTTCATACCCAACAGTCATGGCCATATTGTCAACTATTGCTTCAATCCATAAGACTGTTCTGTGACAAATCATATACTATCATTAATCAAAATGGATTAATTTGTAGAGCAAATAAATTACAGTAAAACATTTTTTCTTCCAAATTTGAACAATTTTACTTCATTAATTTATCAGGCCGTTGTCTCAACCACTTGTTTTTCATTTTTATTATTCTTGTTTTGTTAAAATTTTTTAGTTCCTCTCTTTCACCTTAAAAAACTAATATACATTTCTTTTTTAAAATAAAAAACAATGACAATAATAATATCTTTATGTGAGAAGAAACTCAATTCTTCTATTTATGTTTTCTAGCAAAAGAATAAAAGAGGTAAAAAAACACAAATTCTCAAATAAAACGGTCTCACGGAGAGACTATTTCTGCGTGATTATTCTATATATACTTATTATTCTAAAGTGATCACTTATAACTTTAAAGTAATCACTTACAATTTTAAAGTGATCAAATAAAAAAATAGAATAATTATATGAATTTATTTGATGATAAGACGATCTCATACAAGACTTAAAAAAAAATTCAACTTTTATCTCTTAAGCCTAGTTAATCTCTCCCAATATGAGAGTAATTTGGGGGATGGAGGTTCAAGTTGAGGATGAAAATGAGGATAATGAATGAAAGGCAAAAAAGATAGAGTTTATTTATTTTATTTTTTATTGTTCATAAAACTTTTTTGAAAAAGTTAGAGATGGTAGTTGGTACTTGGTAGACTTAATGTAGTTAGTAGTTTTGGAAAGAAATGAACAAATGTCATTTAATTTTAGAAAATTAAAGTGATTTTATTGCCTTAATAGATAGGTGTTCAAATTATTCAATAAAATATCTATGTAAAAATAGTGAAGATATAGGGTAGCCCACCACCTATAGTAGCATGTTTTTAGACATTTTGAATTTAAATCTAAATATAGACACTTCTTTTTTAGTTTTTTTAACCTAATTTCTATTCAGCTTATGTGTCTCATTTTCTTTTATGGTCAAGTCACCTTGATTGTCCTATTTTTAGTTTTGGTATGGGTTTTTGACTTTTATGCCCTTAGTGGCTTTATCTTATTTTCAATTATACCCTCCATTACCCATACTAATTTTCTTCCCTTACATTAAAAATCCATAATACCACTTTCTTTCCTACCCTTAGAGTCCCACTTTTGACTCTCCTTAAAATTCGTAAAAAGTCAAATAAGACTCTTAAAATGAATAAGAGGTAGTATAATTTTGTGAAATCCTCATAATAGAGATCTTCTTACTTCTAGATTGCAAAAAGATTCCCACTTATCAACATAAAATATCTTGGTCTATCAATATAATTTATGCTTTTTTATTTCTCCTTAAATTTTAAATATAATTTTTAAAGCAGAATATAATAATGATGAGTCTATCGTAAAATAAGTGTCAAAAATTAGTAATATTTACTTATATTGTATTATTTTATATTTCAATTTAATGTCTTACATCTCAAGTCCAAGACATCATTAGTTTTAAATAATTTATTATTACAATGTATATGAAGTGGCATAATCATAAAATATGTACGTAAGTTGAATCAAATAATGATCCAAACATGAAGATGAATAGCTGGGTGATGTAAAAGATAGAATATGTTGTAGTTAGGTAGTTGGAGTCTAACTCTAGGTTCTAAAAAGGGCAACAAAGTATTATTAACTCAAAACATCAATCTTATACATAGTTTTCTATATAAACAAAAATCTTACAAGTAACCTATGAATATTTAGTCTATATCAAATACGCACTCCGTCCTATATATTCCATTCATTTTGTTGTTACATTTTTCATTTAAAAAATTCACATTTATTTCTCTAATTTTAAAATAAAGAAGCGAAATTGCACGTATTCTTGTGAGAGTTTCTAATAGGGCTGGCCCAAAAAAGAAAATATAGAATGAGTTTTTTTTATAGGCATTAAAAATATTGTAAATAGGCATTTAGAATATTGTAAGTATTTAATTACTTACTCGGTGGGTATTAAGCATATTGTAAGCAGGTATCAAAAATATTGTAAGTAGGCATCAAGAATATGCTAAGCAGGCTAGTAGGCTAAGTTTCTCGGTAGACATTATGAATATTGTAAATAGGCATTTTAAATACTTTTCGGTGGGCATTAAGTATATTGTAAGTAGGCATTAAAGGATAATGTAAGTAAACATTAAGGATACAGTAAGTGAACATTAAAGTTTAATGGGCTGGGCCTAAAAGATATCTCTCAAAAGATGATCTCTCAGGAGACGGGCTGATGAAATTGCCACTGTGTTTGATACTTACTTCTATTTGTTATTATTCTTTCAGTTAGTTTTTTTATACTCCACTATTCATCAATTATTTTAAATTTATATTTTATTCTTAATTTATAAGTTGAAACATAGTCAATTGAGATTTTATTTAATTTGTTTAAATGTATAGGTTTTATTGATATCAATATTTTGAATGTTTTATATAACAATAATAGTGAATAAGAGGGAGTATGTCTTTTTAGATAGCTTGTTAATTGACAATTGGTTTGCTGGTTAGTCAACAGTAACAATTTGTTTGATAAATGCATTTAAATCAATTAAAAAGTTTACTTACTTTTATGCAAAAATAAAAATACTAATTTGGACAGATTTCTTCTCCAAATTTTGAATAGTTTTATTTTTCTTTATCAAACAACCAACAATCAATAACTAATTTCAACAAACATATTTACTACATTTGTCACATACAACTAAATTAAGAACCAACGAAAAAACTAATACTACAAATTGGTAAAAAGAAAATTAACTGAACCATCTAACAATCAAAATACAATAAACAACAACTAATTATCGAATACCAACTACATTTCTCTTCATTAGCATTTGAATCCACACTTTTTTTCACCCATCTTTTCTTTTTCTCCTATTTACTTTTTACCAAATTAACTATGCACAAATATAGCAACTCTATTAGGAGGAGAAGTAAAAAAGAAAAATTAGCAAAATTTAGATGGTTGACTATAAGTTATACTTAGCCTAAGCAATAGACATCATCAAATTTGGCATATATTTAGCAAAATAGGAATCTACTCAATTAATTAATTAGTCAATAATATAAAAACCCTAATCCAATCCACATGACACGTGTCACTCAATCAACAAATGGCAATATTGTAAATATTGTAAAAACCAAGGATAAGACTATAAAAATCACAAACTTTTCCAGCATGAACATGACCTTTGATTTTATAAAAAAAACAAGAAAAATTTGCACTTTTCAATCTCATTCCTTTCATCCTTCCTAATTCCTATCTCTTTGAATTACCATGAATTTCTTCCCTTAAAAAGGGCAGAATATCCTTCAATCCATCTTATTAGTGGTATAGAAAAAAAATAGCTTGAAATTTCATATTTTCTAAAAAAAATAAAAAAAAAAGAAGATATTTTGATAGCATAAAGAAAGAAAGTGGAAGAATTTGTTGTTGTTATAGTAGAGAAGAGTAGATATTGTTGGAAAGTTATGAGCTTTCAAATTGGGAAATTTTAATTGGGAAATTTTTTAGGGTTTCTTTCCATATGTAAATGCATCAAAAGAAATCTGAAGTTCAGATCGGAAAAGAAAGCAGTGGCATCTCTTCCGATTTCAACCCAAGTCCACCACTTCTATTTCCATCTTTAATCACCCAAAAACATACTCAAAATCCCAATAATAATAATAATAATTACCCTAATAATCAAATTCTTCATTTGCAAAATTACCCATCTTTGATTTCTTCAATTAACCCTAATTTTCATGGTTTGAAGCCTATTCAAGTAACAAATGAGCCGAATTTTGGGTGTATTCAATCCCCATCTTCATCAGCGACAACACCTAAAAACCCCCTTTTGTCAACTCCTCATAAAAGGCCATTGATGAACCCTAGTGCATCTATTGTTAAGTCACCAACTTTACCTTTATCACTTAATAATTACCCTTTTTCTTCAACTCCCACATCGAATTTGAAGTATTTGTCATTGAATTCAAGGTGCGCATCTTTGTTGTTGGTGTTTTCGACGGCAAAATCGGTTGTTTCTCGTGTTGTACGCCGTTTTCGGCATTTTCGCCGTCATAGGGTTCATCTTAGACTCGTTCTTCTTCTTGCTTTGCCTTTCTTTTACTTCTTGGTATCACATCCTAGTCACTCTTTCATTCTTGATTTTCTTTCTGCATTCGCTTTTTCTGCTGCGCTTTTGTTTTCTTTGAATCTTGCTCTTCCTAGACTTCCTTCAATTAGGGTTTTCCTGAATAGATCATTTCCTTTTCCTATTAAGCTATCAACCCCAAGATCAGCTTCCCGGCCTTTGCCTGTGTTTTGGTCAATTGGTTCTAGGTCAAAGGTTGACAAGAAAGTGAGTTCAGGATGTTGGGTTCAAGTTTATAGTAATGGAGATGTGTATGAAGGTGAATTTCACAAAGGAAAGTGTTCTGGTAGTGGGGTGTACTATTACTATATGAGTGGAAGGTATGAAGGGGACTGGGTTGATGGAAAGTATGATGGGCATGGAGTCGAAACGTGGGCTCGTGGGAGTCGGTATAGAGGACAGTATAGGCAAGGTCTTAGACATGGGTTTGGTGTGTATAGATTTTATACAGGAGATGTGTATGCAGGTGAATGGTCTAATGGGCAGAGCCATGGTTGTGGGATACATACTTGTGAGGATGGTAGCCGATATGTTGGCGAATTCAAGTGGGGCGTTAAGCATGGTCTTGGTCACTACCATTTTAGGTAATTTCTTGAGGCCTTTGTAGCAGTTTTTGTACTTGCCATGTATACTAGTATTAGTTTTGATGTTTTGATTAATAGTATGATTGCAGTGTTCTGTTCATTTATTACTGTGGCTCTTCTTATACTTATTTGATACTTGTTCACATGGTATTTGTTACTTATGATCCTTGGTTGGATTTAAATAACTTTTTTTGTATATTTGTACAATCATGTTTATCTTTTATGTTGCAGTTAAGTTTGCTTTATGCTATTATGATGATAGTTTAGAAGGTGGTTAGCTTCATCTTGTACGTTCAGTGATTTATGTAGAATAATACAATAAATAATTGAATTTTGGTGTTGAGCTTTTTAGTTTGGAAATGTAATGTTTATGTCTGGAAAATAAATTGTTGCATATATAGTATGAATTCTGCACATGTGAATGATGGAAAAAGTTCTAGATCGGTGTGACATGTGCAGAGTATTTAGCATATTTCTGTTAGAATGAATTGTTCATACATAAGAAAAGTTATTCAATGAAGAGTAATATGGTGATAGAGATGTTAGCAAGTTCCTACTGATTCTAGAAAATTGAAATCCATGTCAAACATAAGGCAATAACACTTGTAGTATGCAATTGAGGAACCGTTGAATTGAATGAGCTGAAACTTTTATCTAGGCATTATACTCACATACAGTATTAGTATGAAAATCTTATCAGACAATTGATGAGTGTCCTTTTTCAGAATTCTTGGTATAATCGTTGTTTTTTGCATATACTCAGTCGTAGGAGGACTTGGGATGTCAATGACTGTTGTGATGTGTTTTGGTACTGTAGCTCAACATCACTAAAGAGAACTAGAGATATGAGTTATATATGTATGTAAATGTAAATAGAGAGGAATGGTAATTTATGGAACTGGTCTACCAAGATCATGTAGAGTTCTTTGAAACTTAATTGGTTTATCAATTTATGGAACCATTGAAGTTGGTCTAATGGAATTGAATGGGCCCTATATTAGTAAGTTACTGATTCTTTTGTTAGTTGTTGGTTTCCGTGTATTTTTTTATCATGTGTCTAGTTATATGCGCAGTTGAACTGCCTTATTGTCCCTAGGCACCAAGGAAAAAAGATTTTGTCTCATTAGCCTAGTTTTTAGCCGCTATAGTGCTTTTCAGGGGATAGAACTTCATATGAAGTAGGTTTGCTGATATTTTAGCTTCTACGTCTAATCTTTGTAGTGGTACTTGTACTTGGATTTAGATCCGACAAGGTTACGACTGTGAGAATACTGAGCTTCGGACGGAAATTCTCATCTTTGACTACCTCGGTCAAATTTTCTTAAGATGTCAATAAAAGCACTTTGTTCCATTGAATGTAGGCAAATTAGAGCAATGATACCTGTCATTGACTTAGATACCAAATATAATTGTTAAGTTAATTATTATTTAAATTATTTAGTCCCTAATAATGGACCTAATGTAGTCATCATTTGGCTCAGTTTTTCAATTTGGTGTGGTAGGGAAATATATTTGCATAAATCTTCAGGTGCAGGATTTAACTTAGGTTGCTTCAGTTACTTCAAACATGAAAATAGAACATAAAAGAAGTAAATTTACTTTCAGTGTAAATTTTGAACTACACACGATAGGTAAATCCAGCCGATAAAGATAGTTTTCTTTAGTTCTTTCATTTCACTTGAGCATTTGTGACATTTGGCAGCTAGAGATAAGCAGTTTATGTTGAACAATGAGGCCTAATTTGAAGCTGTATTTCCTTGCCGAACAAAGGCTATGTGCCCTTTAAACATGTGGGGTTCTCAATTCAGAACCTGTATCTTGATTTTTTTTGTTTACCCCTTTATGCAACTGGCCTACGTTGATGAGAACTGGTGGGCTGGGATTGGGAGGAGTGGTTGTTAAGTGATTTAGGCCTTGTTTGGATGGAGGGAAATGGAGGGAAAAGAAAGGAATGGATTTGGAGGGATGGAGATTCCCTTGTTTGGATAGCAAAAAAGGAGGGAGAGGATTTGGAGGGATTAATTTCCTTTATTTTGTTAACGTCCAAATCTCTCCATAAGAGGAAAGATTTGGAAGGAAAATGAAATTTTTTTCTTTTCCCTCCTTTTCCTCCTTTACAAACAATGGAGTCTTTTCCCTCCCCTTCCTTTCCTTCCCCTTCCCGCTCTTTCTTTTCTCTCCTAATTTGCTATCCAAACATAATGTTAGTGTTCTGTTCTGGAAACGATCTGTTTGCAGGGCTGTTTTGTGCAATGGAATTAGGGGTTGACATGAAATGCAGTCCTTTCCAACCAATCAAAACTATTCAGTTATTTAATATGATATTGATATGAATACCAAGGTATGATTCATGGGAAACAATTGTTTAACGTTCAAAACATAATACCTAATTCGAGAATTCTAAAGATTCCAATTAGCATATGTTTGCAAGATAATATGAAGACTCCCAATATCCTTCAGATGATTTTTAAATTTGTAATGCTCATTTTTTTCTAATGTTGGAGTGCTTTTTCTAGTTTAGAGGACGGATCAATGAATAATATCATGGGCAACCCTTTAGATTGTTTCTTTTTAGTGTGATATCTTTATATGTTACTTGCCAAACCTAAAGTCTAATTCCACATACCACATTTTGTTTATTTTGTCTTTCCCAAATTTGTGTTTGGGGAACAGTGGCCTTTCCAACTTCGCCGCACTAGTAAGAAAACTTCTGTATTTGAGCCATGTCTTGAATGTCTACTTAACGAGATCAATTTGAGTAATAAATGTCTTGCCCTCATGCTCTGCTATATTTGCCATTCTTTATGAAAAATAATTCTGAGGAAATGGACCTGCATGAAGTTTCCTTGATGGTTCTCCCTTAAAAGAATATCAAGCACAAAAGATGTACTTACTGGGGTTTCGGTAGAATATTGGCCTGCTTAAAGTTTAGGAGGAAAGAAAAGGGGGAAGTTTCTTGGCTATGTGCTCCTCTCTCCCCCTCATTTTCCCTTAATCTCTTTCCTTTGATGCTAACTGTGGCCTGTAGTGCCCAATTAAGCTCTATAGCCTTGTTCTTTGCATGGATCTTGCTTTGACTTTTCCATGATATACCTCAAGTAATAGAATAATAAACTCAAAAACACTTAATACTATGTTTAGATAACAATTTTGGAGAGAAAAGAAAGGGAGGGAAGGGGGAGGGAAGGGGAAGGGAAGGAAGGGAAAGGAAGGAAATAGCTCTTGTTTGTATCGGAGGGAATGGAAGGGAAAGGAAAGGAGATTGGAGTTATCCCTTCAAATCTTTTTAATTTTGAAGAGATTGGAACCTTAAGAAAAAATAAGTATCAAACCCTTTCAATTCCCTTCCCTTCAAATAATTTTCCTCCCATTTTGCTATCCAAACAAGAGTTCTTCGTCCCTCCAAATCCCTCCCTTTCCTTTACCTTCATTTTCTTCCATCCAAACACACCATGAACCTGCTGAGGCATCTAGGTAGAAGATTGGCCCTCCTTAAAGTTTATAGGAAGACATAGAAGGGTAATTTTTTACAATTATGTGCTCATCCGATGGGGCCCATTTGAGTTTTGATAGCAAGATGCTTTGCAGTATATAAATAAGCACTCAACTTTTAGCTCATTTATGGATGGTTCACTTGTTTCTTCCTCTATTATATTTTAAGATATTATATTAGTGAATGAAACTAAAGAAGGTATCATCATGTAAAATGAAATTGTGGGGGCACGAGTTAGTTGCCATGAGATTTATACCAAGTAGAAGTACAACCGGGTGAACGTTTTGAGTATTTGGGGTCGTCTTTTAGAGAAACTCTAACCAAATTGTGATCCGTAGGATTTTGTGTGGACAGTGTGGTTGACTCAAGGGGATGAGTGCAATTAGGATTTTATGTGATTGTGAAGTTCCTCTAATTTTAAAGGAAATTGCTTTTAGACTTTCATTAGACTAACGTTTTTATGTGTTAAAATGTTGGGTTTTTAGAAAGGATCATAATAGGAAGACAAAGGTTGCTGAAATGTGCTTGTTATATTATGGGTTTTGGATGCCACTTAGTTTTTTCCCACTTGTGTGATTTTATGTGTTTTTGTGGATCTATCGAATTTTTATGATAGCTAATTAGGTCACTTTCGAATTATTCCTGAATCCAGATTTGATAATTTTCATTATACAAATACACGTTTTGTTTTGGTGCCTCTATGAGTTTTATTTAACCTGCTTTTTCTGGTTATTCTCTAGGAATGGGGATACGTACGCCGGTGAATACTTCGCCGATAAAATGCATGGATTTGGTACGTATAAATTTGCAAATGGCCATCGGTATGAAGGCGCCTGGCACGAGGGTAGAAGGCAAGGGCTCGGAATGTACACCTTTAGAAATGGAGAAACGCAAGCAGGCCACTGGCATAATGGGATTCTCGATGTCCCAAGCACACAAAACGCTGCCTGCCCCGTATCTCCCGTTGCTGTTAATCATTCCAAAGTACTAAATGTTGTCCAGGTAAGACCTAACTTTTTTATGTTAGAATAATTTATAAACGACCCACTGTCACATGATTCACTAATCTTCGCGAATCACAAATCAAAAAAAGTAAATTATAATCGGTTTTGGGCTATTTTAGGCTCATTTTGAGCGAGTCGCGAATTCAAAAAGCGAATTAACTGGCGAATTATGTTACACTCAAACGACCACCTGAACTATTCTATTGGTTCATATAGTCGATCCCAATCATTTGGGACCAAGGATTTTGAATAGTTCCAAATCTCAAAAAATTTGTTCGAATCAAGAACGTACATTTAACCATTTCTTCCTTCCTTCAGGAAGCAAGACGAGCAGCAGAGAAAGCGTACGATGTTGCCAAGGTTGATGAGCGAGTAAACCGGGCAGTTGCTGCTGCTAACCGAGCGGCAAATGCAGCTAGAGTGGCAGCAGTCAAAGCTGTTCAAAAACAAATGCACGATGACACCAAACACGACCACAAAACAACTCCACTTCCAATTGTGTGACGGGCAAGTTTATCGTAGTCAATCTTCGAGTCGTCTGTTAATATAGAAGCAGCTGAAGCGAGTGATTATCACACAGATATCTTCCTCATTTCTGCAATCGGCTTTAGACTTACCTTTGCTTTCTTACCTCGAGAGGGTTTTAACGCGTATTGCTGAAATCGACTTACATTTTTAGTTGGCTTTTCCGATGTTACTTCCCAATTCCCATTTGTATTTTCTTCGTTTCTTAGCTTATAGAATATTGGAGGAGGTAGGGGTTGGTGTTTAGTTTTATCGTTCCTGGTTTCGGTATATGTATAAAAATTGTAATAGGAGCTGGTGCTTAGGTCAAAACCTTAATCCGGCCGGTGTTGTATCAATCTGAAATTTGGTTTTGATATACAAATATCTGGAAAAAATTCATGTAAAAACTTGTTTCTTTTTCTTCCTTTCGTTCAATGAAATTTCCAACATTCTCGATTCCATCATAGTGATTAATTTTAACTTAAAAGCTAAAAATTAAAACTTTTCATTTTAAATTTGACTTTAAGGTACCAATTTTGATATTAGAGATTAATTTTAACTTAAAGTAAACCTTAAATAGATTAATCAATTAAAAAAATTAAATTGACCTAAAAGTGATCAATTTTGATATTTAAGTAATTAATTTCTATTTACAAGTTTATAACCTTAAATGGATCAACTATTTATATATAAAGTGATCAATTAAATGATTAATTTTATTTAAAAAAAATTAATAAGAAAAATAAAATTTTAATTTTAACATTGAAGTGATCATTTAGTTACAAGTTTACCTTAAATAGATTAATTATTTTAAATTCTTTAATGTCAACGTTAAAGTAATCAATTTAGACCTTAAGATATAAATTATATAAATATGATCAATTAAATGATTAGTTATAACTTTAAAAGAAAGCTATTTTAACCTTAAATTTATCAATTATGCTTAATTAATCAATTACTGATCACATATTAAAAAAACCTATAATTAAACCGATTGAGCTATTAGTCTCAATATGAGACGAACGCTCCCAACACGTCCTATATTTAATTTGGTCAAATGTATATATAATTGTACGATTATTCTACAATCCTTGCTTAGCAAGGGATCTTTCTTTTGGGTATTTCACTATTTCTTATGTTAATGCTACGTCTAAAGTCTTATCCTACATTACATATCCAGTTTTCAGGATATTTAATTTGATGGAATGTATATATAGATGCTATTTCTAGATTCTTATATTCCGAAGAATGAAATAAAACAAGAGCTTAAAAAGCTAGAGATAACAGGACGAAAAATTTGAGTTTAAACATATACGCAGTCGTACTAATTTTGTTCTAAGTATTTTTTTACAATTTAGTCCAATTTTAAACTTCAAAATTCATATTTTCAACCACTTCTCATTCATTAAGTACAAATCTTTCCTAACTTGATAATTTAACATAAACAAATCGCCCAAGAACTGAAGTTACGATTAGATAGAGTGATCGAGGAATCCCGATGGATCAACAATTTAAGTCGCCCGAATCGGTCTTGATCAAGACAATTGTTCTTTAGTTCGAGAGCTAGCAAGCATCGCATACGTGAAGGAAACATCAAGACCTATGCTAGGAGTGATCTAAGGAAAAGTGTGAGCCATCAGTGTGTTCTTTAACTAGAATAGACAACAATATATTGATTTGTGAAAACTGAAAACATAGATTAAGTTCTATGATGAAGGGTGCTCTTTAAATAAGTAATAAAAAATTCTTATGAGAGACGATCTTTTTAAGAGATCATCTCTAATTGAGCTGGCATTAAAAGGAAAATATAGAGTAAGTTTTTGGGTATGCATTAAGAATATCGTAAGTAGTCATTTAAAATAAAGTACTTAAGTACATACTCAGTGGTCGTTAAGTATATTTTAAATAGACATTAAATATATTATAAGTAGGCATTAAAGATATAATAAGTAGGGTAGTAAACTAAGTTTTTCAATAGGCATTAAGAATATAATAAATAGATATTTTAAGTACTTTTTTGGTGGACATTTAGTCATTAAAGATAATATAAATAGACATTAAGAATACAAAGATTTAATGAACTGAGGACGATCAGACCGACTAGTAATCTCATATCAGCTACCAAGGAAAGGGCAGCAAGAACCTAACTCACACTCCCCAATTAAAAAATGGTTCATGCTCCAAGTCATTCCCTTCTTATCAACCACAAAACCGATAACCAAGGATGAAAACTTAAAGTTGGGAAAATAGATCTCAGGAACGAAGATAGAGGTTCATCCTAAACACCTTCGAGCATGTGGTAGGCAATGCCAAGAAACTCGAAGAGCAACAAAAGTGTGAGCTTGAGTGCCAAAGCGATCTAAATCAAACACTAAAAAACAAGTGTTTCGGATGAAACAAATACGTGATTAGTTATGGCCAAAGGCGTGGACACGCTATCATTGCCAACACAGGAACCTGTGCATCCCAAACAATTGTTTTACTAACAAGAGCCAGCTACTGTCTTTAGCTATGACCCAAGCATCACAAGGCAAAATTATTTAGGAACATTAGTTATCATTAATGAAGGAGAATATGAATCGAGAATCAGCTAAGCTAGAAGTAATAAAGATAAGCACCAAGCGACATGGTCATACTCAAACAAACAAAAAGGCAGAGTATACACTCCAAAATACATCAGCTCTAGCAAGAAAGTTGTGAAAAGGTTCAAAAACAATGATCCAAAGTGTACTTTTATAATTCTCCAACACAAAATATTAAACTCTTAACTAGAATAAAATTCAAATCTAAGAGCATTTAACTTTCAGTTTGCTCCCTCAGCCTCCTGATGGTACTTCTTACAGTCACGGCACTGGCAGTGCTGTTACAGAAAAAAGAGAACAGATTAAAATGTGTAAAAGCAATGATAATAATAGGTTGCAGAACAGAATCATGGACAAGTTCCTTACTTCAAGGTGTAAGCACCACCAGCCTTGACCTTCCCACAGTCCTTGCAACCCCAGATTCCAACAGCTTTTCTCTTCACAGCATACTACAACATTTTGTTTTCAGAGTCAGATACCATAGCTAATTCATAGCAAATAAACACTACTTGGAAGAGTAAGATGTAGAATAATTGGAGGTCTACCTTGCCACAGAACTCGCAGAAGTACTTGCTGTGCTGGCTGACTTCCATCTTTTTAATCTGCTTACGCAGACTAGCACCATAACGGGTACCTGAACAATGCAAGGACAGGCATTACTTACAATACAAGGACATATGATGTCCCAAAAGATGCTTGACGAAGTTGAAAAGCAACAATTTCATTCAATTAAGCCAAAACACCACTTTTACCACTGGTCCTTTAAAATTATTTAGTGTTTAAGAACCCAGATAAAATTTGTTCAAACATAAATCTAAAATCCCAAACCAATATCATAAAGGGCAGACTAACATAATAACTCGCGACATCATATAAAAAACAGGTAGAAAAACTTAAAAAGATGAAGTGTGGTACTAACCATACTTCCCGACAATGCCGACCTTCTTTGTTCTCTTGGCCTGTAAAGATCAATACCGAAGTAACTAATCAAAAACAAAGTCTTTATGATAGACACAGCTTCATAGGTGCATTATATCACCAAAATCACACATGTACAATAAACTAATCTAATCAATTACAAAACCGTCAAAAATATATTCAACTGTAAGAAAATTATATCAAACTTCAAATTAAGTAGGAATTGGTTGCATTATTTAACAGTCTGTAATGGCAAACAAAAAAACTTTGAACACTGTTATCTTATCAGTTATATCAAGATCTTAATCCAAAATGGAGCAGCGAATCAAGAGACTACGTCATACTACGATCTACCATGTGACAAAAAAACTTTACGATTACAGGCTAGTTTCATGAATCATCATCCAAATACATCTCAGAAAGTAATGAACATCTTACTTAGGATAGATGAATGTATGAAATGTAACGCTAATCACTCTAAACAATCAAATCTAATAGTCAAAATATTATATGGTACATAAACCCTAACAAAAATAATATTTCATCCCTGGAATATATTCAAGTATCAAACAGAATAGCACGAAGAAAATCTAAAAACAAAAAATACGCATCAAAATCACATTCAATACCTGAATACATGACTAAATTTAATCAATATTAACTATACATCAACCAGGAGGATTATAAACACATTCAACAAGGAAAATCAAGCATCAAAGTTTCGAAAACCTTGGAATAAATCAGATTAATATACAAAATTTGAAGATTAAGATACAATTTCAGAAAATAAAAACATGATTTAATTAATGATGATAAGAACAAAGGAAAAGAATAGTACCATAGTTAAGATACGAAGCTACAGAGAGAGGAGATGGAAACCCTAAAAGATGGCCGAAATGTAGTAGAGAATGGAAAATCGGGTAAACTTAGGGTTTTATACAGCTGCTTGTTTATTTGAAGGATTAAATTTAGGGTTTTCACAAGTTTTGGTTTGGGCTTTTTGGAGTGAACCCACTACAGCCCGCTTGTTTTTTTTCTTTTTTCTTTTTTTAAAAGTTTAAGCTTATGTTTAACTAGCCCGTTTATTATGAAACCATCTCATGGTGAGACGACTTCAAAACAAAAATTTCATAAGCAAAAAGTTTCTATTATTGGGCTATTTAACCAAAATATAAGGGATGTCTCACGGTGAGACTGCCTCATACAAGAATATATGATTAACTTTTAGTACTCTTTTCAAATATAAATGATAAATGATTTGAGCTGTTTATATGGGCTCGTCTCTCAATGAGACGATTTCATATAAGATTTCCTTATTAGTTATTATAATTTGTTTATTTTAGTATTTTTTTTCCAATCAGCTTATTATCTACACAAATTATCAAATGAGGCGACACGGTGAGACAATTTTTATTGGGTAAATGTAATGTATACTTACTATTATAAAGTGATCACAAAATAATACAACCTTTTGCTTATTTTCTTAAAATATTATGAACTTTTAATTAACTATAAATAATACCAATTTAGGGGATTTCCCCCTATTATATACCAAACATGTTAAAAATCAAATTATAGGAGATTCCGAGATTATATGACAAAATAATTTGGTAAAGTAGTTAATAAATTAAAATTGATATTATTCTAGGAAAAAAACTCTTAACTTAGTGTTATTTATGGTTAATAAAAAAAATTAGTATTATTATAGGGAAATTAATGAAATGTTGTATTTATTCATGGTCATTTTTCCTAACTTTTAAGTGATTATTTATAGCTTTAAAGTGATTATTTTTTGTAGTCTTAGTGTGATCACTTGTGACCTTAAAAGCGATCACTTATGATCATAAAAGTGATCAATTAGATAAATGAGTTAATTATATGGTCTTGTCTCATAGTTAAACGGTCTCATACAAAACTTGTTGTATTATATATAATTTGATATTCTAACATTTTTTTTTTCAAAATCGAAAAAGACACCAAATACTTTTAAAATTCTCACTAATTTATTTCTATAACTTTTAATATTATACACTTAATTCATGTCAAAATATGTTACACATATTTAGTTATAGAGATGTCTGTGTGAATTTAGTGCATAATAAAATAAATTACACCAACCATAACATATCAGTAGACGAGTAAAATGAAGAGTAAGAAGTGTGGACAACAACGGCCGGAAGGAAGGATGGACGAAAAGTGTCGCAGCGGAGGCTTCAAATTTGGAGTATTGGAAGGACAAGGATATATACAATTGTGAGTTGGTGTGGGCTTTGCTTAATTTGTTGGTAATGAGATTCCACCTAAGTTTGTGGTTAGTAGTTTAGTTTAGCATGGATTGTTAGCAATTGTGAGTTAGTAAAAGTCTTTGCAATTTATCACTTCATTAGCAAGTATAACCTTTTTTTTAGGATGGACTTATAATATTACGAAATAATATCCGAAAAAATAATATCCATAATCTAAGAGGAATTAAAATCATGTCAAATATTATTACAAGAACTAAAAGAGAATGAAACATTAACAAAAGTTTGTAATTGGCACAAGATGTTTTTCACCAAAACTTGTATGCGAAGGCCACGGTCTTGGACTTTGTTAAGAGTTTCTACTATGTTTTTCAACAAAACTTTGCATCATTTAACAATTATGTTTTTTCCTATTTTTCAGCAACTACCAGATGAATTGCTCATTTTGTCGCATATATTTTCGTTAGTCGTCTCCGAATATTTTTGACCCTGAGCGAAGTTAAAATATGAGCTCTTTAAATACGAACATGCAAGTTTATTTTTTGAAGTGACAATGATAAACTACTAATTTATTTCAATTAACTAAGTAGTAATTTGATCAACTAATATACTTAATGAACAATTAACAACAAATTAAGAATAACACTACATAATCAGCTAGATTCAGTAAAAATCAATGAAAAAGTAAAAAAAAATATCAAACGATATCCACTAAATAATAACCCAAAATCAATAATTAAAACATAACTATTCATTATTAAGGTAATAAAACGACATTAATTATAAAAATAAATTAATATAAATTATATGAAAATTTGTATATGTTACTATTTGGTCCCTCAAAATAAGGTGAGCCTAAACCTTCACTCATGCTGCTTATGTGGTAGAGTCGGCCTTGGATTTCCGTCATCTCAACCGTGAGAAGAGGCCATTGAGTCTTAGATGCTGCCATAAGTACAATTCCTGCCTTGTTTCTTGCTACAACTCCAATTCCATGTTATCCTCTTTTCCCTATTTAGAGGCGCATCAAAATTCAATTTAATGTTGCTAGCTTGTGGGTTTTGGGACCTTTCATTAGTGTTTTACTATTATTCTCTAATATTATCCATTTTTGTCTTGCTAATTGGCATTTTTTAAATTTGTTCCGCATCAACTGGTACAAGAGTATTTTCTAGGGGTTTCGTGCACCAACAAATATTATCTTCATCAAAGATATATGTTTATTTTTTCAATTCTAACCATTTCAAAATAATAATATACTCTAATTTGTGTTGTGTGCCAAGTTTCATGTTAAATAAATCAAATTTAACCTAATTTAAGTAAGTTAGTGGCATAAAAAGCCTTAAAAAACAACAATAGAACGTAATTTTACAGCATATACCCTAACCCTATATTTTTTACCCTATTTTTTTAATCACTTTTATGATGCATAATTAAAAAAGCACAACATAAATTACATGATAAATAGCTTTTTTCACTATTGTGTCTAAACTCCCATTGTCAACACCTTTACGGCCCGTTTGATACATGGTATTAGAGGGCGGTAATGGTAATAAAATTAAGTAATGAAAAATTTGGTTGTTTGGATGCCTTCAATGGTAATGGATGGTAATAAAATAAGGTAATGAAATTACCAAAAAGGGCCATTTTTATTATCATCAAACAACCTGGTATTAGGCGGTAATGGTAATGAAGTATTATTGTGGTAATAAAATAAGGTAATGTTGTTTCGAGCTGAAGAAAAAAAATAATGAAGAAAAAAAGGTAATGTATATAATTATCTAAAAAAATATTATTATTAAAAAAAGAATCATTAGATAGAATAATTTAGATACAATAATGCTTTTAGATACAAATATACAATAATGAAACTAAGAGTCATTACCATTTTTTATTATTAACAACCAAATGCAATCAATGGAATATTATCTTCCATTACCATTCTTTAGTCATGCACACCAAACAAAAGAATTTTCATTACCAATTCTCATATCTATTCCTTCATTACTATTGTCATTACAACATTTCATTCCCATTATTTCATTACCATCAACCAAACGGGCCGTTAGTGGTATTGTCTAATTATCCCCAAGAAAAAGACTGTGGTCTTGTTTTAGAGACCCCAACTTTGGGACGTGCACCAAAATTATCAAATGAAGCTTCCCTATGAACATTGCCCTGGTTGCTCCTCAAACCTTGCTAGGAGGCCGTGTTGGCTTGTCAAAATTCATTTGTTGATCACCTTGCAAAATAGAATAGATTAACCTTAAGTGTTAATCATTTGTCGAATCATGCTTTTGTAAAAACAATGAAACAACATTCACTAAATCACCCTTACAAGAAAAATAATGATTATTTTTATACTTGAAATATTTCCTAATTTATATTTTTGTTATTTCGGTAAAATATTAATTGTAAAAAGCTTTAATTTTAATGGTTTTTATATAAACATTTGTTATAGTTTATTATATTGATATATAATTTTCAATATTACATCCCATAAAGTAATTTTTTTATATTAAAAATCGAATTTTATTTCAATTTAAGTTAATATTATTTCGAACTACTTATATTAATAAGTAATTATACTTTAAATAGTAGTATTAAATAGTATTTGCAATATGCAATATGAACTCCACAAATTTGCCCCATGATGTATTTTTACCCTTTTTAAAATCAAAATCATGGATTAGGTTTTTATTTTTTAAGGGGATCATGGATTAGGTATGTTGTTCTTCATCATCCCAATTCCCAATTGCATAACGTGTAATTAATACTCTAATATAATTAGACTAGAAAAAGAAACCAAAAACCTTTGTTGAACGCGGCAAAATTGCATCAAAACTCAAAGTTCGTTGAATTTCATCCAAGCAAAAAATTCCCTTCAGTCAATTCTCAAACATTAACTTTTTCCGATCACAATTCAACCCAGATCCCAAATCCAAATACCCAAATCAGAAAACCAATTATACCCATTTACCCACCATGATGATGCTGGTAAATTGTTCGGGTTGCCGGACTCCATTACAACTACCTCCCGGCGCATCATCCATCCGTTGTGTTGTTTGTCAAGCCATCACACATATAGCCGACCCACGTGCCGCGCCTCCATCTCATCATCCTTCACCACATTCTCACGCGCCGCCCGGACAACTTACAGCACCCTCACCGTATTCACACGCGCCGCCCGGACAACTTACAGCACCCTCACCGTATTCACACGCGCCTCCTGGTCCGCCGGCATCTGTGCATGGCCGTAAGAAGGCTGTGATTGTTGGGATTTCTTATAAATATTCAAGGCATGAGCTTAAAGGGTGTATTAATGATGCTAAGTGTATGAGATTTTTGTTGATCAATAAGTTTCAATTTCCTTCTGAATCAATCATCATGCTTACTGGTATTGAATTATTTCTAGTCATTTATCTTTATGATTTTCTTGATCTGGGATTTTATTGGGTTTTATGGGTTGAATTTTATGATAATTAATTTGATTTTTAATTGTTTTTGGGTGATGGAAGGAAGGAACTTTGTTACAGTATAGGGTAGATAGGGTTTTTAGTTCATTTTGAATCTTTGGTTATCTCATAGAATCATGCTTAAAGTTTGGACTTTTGGATTTTTGTATCATGATTACAAGATATTTGTTATACATTGGAGAAAACTGGAAGGGAATTAGCAAATATTGATTGACAATTTACCCAAACAAAAAATCATACTGATTATCATGCTTACTGATATTGAATTGTTTATAATCATATTTGATCTTTGATGATTTTCTTTTCTCTGGGATTTGATTGGATTTTTATGGGTGGAATTATTGTGAATATTGGTTTGTCTTTAGTTTTTCGGATGGATAAAGGATTGAACTTTGTTACATTATAACCTTTTGGGGTCGAAAGGGTTTTAGTTGGTTATTTGATAGAATTTTGTTTAAATTTTAGATTATATGAATGTTTTAGCATGGATTACAATATGTTGTTATAGTTTGGAGAAAAAGAAAGAGAATCAGCTATTCACGCTTGACGATTTACCCGACAAGAAATTATACTGATTATATAATTGGTGACACAAGTTGCAGAAATTGTTTGGAATGTGGGTAAGAATTAAGATTCAAACTGGTATGATGTTTGACTGATGCCATCCTTGTCCAAATGCTGTTTGTGGCTCTGATGGCTTTATGATTTAGCTCCTTATAGAAGGAGCTACTAGCTAGGCTTCAATTCCCCTTAGTTTTTTAGACATTCCCGTTCCGTTGGTGACCCATAAACAGTCCTAAGTGGCCTTATTTTACCCCATGTACCATCGAAAGCTCTCACATGGGCAAACGATAGATAAATGGATGAGATGATGGAGTGCTAGAGACCCATGGATCTCCAGAGGCTTTCTTAGTGTTACCCTACCTATCTCCTTGCTAGCTTGCAGCATTCACAACTCACAAGGGATGAACTAACACTTTAAATTGAGTAAATATATCCCTCTGGAGTCTAATGTCTTTGTATTCTAATATGGACCTTTTTGGAAATTCTTGGAGCCTGAACCCTCCCTTCATCTAGTTAGAAGACTTTTGCCCTTTGTAGCAACTGCGTATTAGTCAAGTCACCAGTGCCTTGTTTTGTATGTGTTTGCTGGGTGACTACAATCGGTTTCCTTGATTTCAGAATCACTTCAAATCCTTGTCATGTATATTTCAATCATCTATTTTGGACTTTGGATCACATTTGGAGTGTACTTTGACTCCTTGGAGGCTGGTAGCCTTGCCCTATGAGGATTCTTCTAGATATGCCAGTGCACTTGGAATTTTGGTGATCAGTCCTTTTTTTGGGTCCTTCTCTTTTGAAATCTTCGTTTTTGGTGATATTTGGGGTGCTTCGTTGAAACACATGGGATCTCTTCAATGCCGAGCTTCTCTGAAACACATACTCCCTCCTATTCTTCGTATTAGTCCCATTTTTCTTTTTAACACTTGGCGAGACAACATTTTAACCCTTAATATTTTTAATTGTGCATCATAAAAACTATGCAAAATTGATATTAATAATTCTTGCATTGAGACGAATGAAACAATATCTCACATGAATATTTTTTAGGATCAATTACCAAATACAGCCTTGAAGTTTAGGCATTTTAGAATAAACAACCTCAAAGTTTTTTTTTTTACAAACCACAGCCTTCAAATTACCAAACACGACATCGATATCGGATGACCTGCTAAATGACCGTTGACCATACTAAATGACCTTTGAATTTCAATTAAATTCATTAATCTAACCTAATTTACCCGATTACCCCCAATTAAACCCTTCTTCTCCAACCTCTCTCTAACCCTTCTTCCCCAACCTCTCTCTATCCTCCCCAATCACCACCATTTCCCCCACCCCACCACCACCACCACAATTAAAGCCCCTCCTTTAATAACAACCCTATCAAAAGCCCCTTCTTTCTTCTTTGCTTCTAGTTCCAGGAGCAGGTTGTTTGAGACTGAGACTTGAGAGTGATTAAACAACATTCATTTACTTTTAGTAGCAGACACATTAAGGGGCTTGGGAAATTCCATTCAAAAACACTAAAATTCTTAATCCTTGATTTGTGCAACACAAGTTGTTGTTCCCTGTAAAACCCTAAAACAGGGTAAATTTCCATTGAAAAACTACAATTGAGAGAAAGTTATTTCAACAAATCCATGAATTATACAGAATCAAAATTCACTAAAAGTTTTCATCACTAAACTCCTCTTCAATCAAGAATAAAACTACAGTCAACCATAATATTTTTTAATATTTTCGTTTGATTTTGTCAACTCCAAAATCCTATAAAGTCACGAATTAAGTGTTCATAGAGAAAAGATGTGTTGACACGAAAGAAATATCAATTGAAAGTGATAGAGAGTTAAGATCCAAAGAAGAAACTCTAGAGTTGTTACAGAAAACACCATTAAAATGACATGGGTTCAAAAGTGGAGATTTGGTAATATTAGAAGTAGAGAGAGGTTGTTAGTAAGGGAAGAAAGAAGGGGCCTTTGATGAGGTTTGTTATTACAGGAGGGGATTGAATGGTGGTGGTGGTGGGAAAAGGGCGGTGATTGGGAAGGGTTAGAGAGAGGTTGGGGAAGAAGAGTTTAATTGGGGCAATTGGGGTAATTAGGTTAGATTAATAAATTTAATTGAAAGTCAAAGGTCGTTTAGCATGGTCAACGGTCATTTAGCAGGTCATCCGGTGAAGTGGCTGTATCAATTTTGTGTTTGGTAATTTGAAGGTTGTTGTTTGTAAAAAAACCTTCGAGGCTGTTTATTTTAAAATGTCTAAACTTCAAGGCTGTAGTTGGTAATTGATCCTATATTTTAACTTATAGATTAAGAATAAAATACAAATTAAGAGTGATAAATGAATAGTACTAAAAAGTAAATGGGACTACTAGTAAGAATAGGAGGGAGTATTAATTTATATGAAACTCTAGAGTTTATGGTCAGCTAAATTCATAACCATACATCAACAAAATACCTTCCTGTCAGTTTTCATGGTTGATTTTGGGTTTATGTGTCATAGGAAACAAATTTTGTTTCTTTTTATCCAGAGATAAAAGTATAGTTTGGTAAACTTGAAGAGCTTACTTAATCAAAAAGAATATCCTTTAGCTCCCAATTCTGAATTTAACTTGAAATTTGCTAGTATTCTTTCCAGAATGTAGAAAATGCTGTTATATGTATACCATTTTGATATAGTCAAGCCTTATCATCTTTCTTGTTGCATTATCTTGTCAACGTTATTATTAACTGCTAACCAGTGACGTTGATGCTTCAGTTTACGATACTACTAATGCAGCTTGAAAAGCCTAGTAGTCTTGAATGCCCCTATTTCACTAAAATGGGCATACTGAGGTGGTCTAGAGCCTTGTTAGCGTTGAATAGTCTTTATGAAATTGGTGTACTGAGTAATAACAATGCATGTAAGGGTAGTTCTCATGTCAAATCTGGCAATTCTGCACTAATTACTTATTACATACTTCATATACAATGAATGGCCGTTTTGGCCCTTGTGAATATTATATTAATTTATTGTAAACCATGAAATGCAGAAGAAGAAACCGATCCGTACAAGATTCCTAACAAACATAACATTAGGTTGGCGCTGTTTTGGCTAGTAAATGGCTGTCAGCCTGGGGACTCCCTGGTTTTTCACTATTCGGGCCATGGTTCACGGCAGCGGAATTATAATGGAGATGAAGTGGATGGATATGATGAAACTCTATGCCCTTTGGACTTTGAAACACAAGGGATGATTGTTGATGATGAAATAAATGCAACTATAGTCAGACCTCTTCCTCGTGGGGTTAAACTTCATGCAATTATCGATTCATGTCATAGTGGCACTGTGCTGGATTTACCATTTCTTTGCAGAATGCACAGGTTAGGAATTCCTAGGAACTGCCTTTTTTTTTTTTTTTTTAAATTCCAGGGTAAGGAGAATCCCGTATAGGCAAATGGGGTAGGGGAAAGATGTCTGTATGTGATGAGAATCAAACCCCTATCATAAAAGTGGAAGGAAAAGCCTTTATCCACTAGACGAACCCATGATTCTCGGAACTTCCTTCTTCGATCATGTGACTTTCATGTTCTTTAATTTAAATAGATTCAAAATAGCGCAGTCTTACATAAAATTTTCAATTCTTATGTTGTAGGAGCGGGCAGTATGTTTGGGAGGATCACCGCCCACGATCTGGCGTATGGAAAGGATCTAATGGTGGAGAAGTTATCTCAATTAGTGGTTGTGATGATGACCAGACCTCAGCTGATACAGCTGTAAGCTCCAGTCTATTGTGTTTCCCTTGGTTCTTAAAAGTTAAATAGTATTCATTTGTCGATTGACATTAAAAGTTCATTCTGTGCTGGGAATTGGTTGCATCAGGCTTTGTCACAGATCACTTCAACTGGGGCTATGACTTACTGTTTTATACAAGCCATTGAGCATGGACAAGCTAGTACTTATGGGAACTTATTAAATTCTATGCGGTCAGCCATACGTAATGCTGGTAATAGCTCTGGTGGAGGAGGCCTTGGAGGAGGTGTTGTTACATCTCTTTTGACGATGCTAGTCACCGGAGGAAGTGTTGGTGGGAGTTTGAGACAGGTAAAATGAATTCTTGCCTTCTGTTGAAAAATGAGCATTGATATTTGAATTTGGTATTTGCATATTTTGAGCATGGATATTTTAGGATACAAATAGTTTCATATATATATATATATATATATATATATATATATATATATATATATATATATATATATATATATATATATATATATATATATATATATATATGAAAGGTCTTGTTTCAAGGGCGGAGCAAAGATTTTGGAGCCCTTTTCATTTTTGTGATGCCTTTGGGACCCTTCATTATATTAAAAAATAAAATTCATTCCACTTCAAGAAAAATATCAAGACAAAATGTATTGTAACATTATATTACTTCAAATATAAAAATTTTTTACAAATAAATCACTTAAAAAGTTTTGCTCGGGACCGGGCCTGAATAGCACCATTTAATATTTGAGGCCCCTTATTCCGAGGGGGTCCCTAAGCGATCGGCTACCTGGGATACCCCAAGAACCGGCATTGTCTCGTTCCATTAAAATTCATTATTAGCCTAGTGTTCTATTGAGTATTTGGAGCTAGGCATGAGAATGCTGCTCAGGCTAAAGGTTTTAAGACTCAAGATACGTGTTTGACAAAAAATTTTCTATTGTTCTCTTGGTTTGAAGGATCTATCTCAATTGTCTCCAATGTGTATATGCTATGGGAAAGATATGGGTAGTTTGGGGGGGGGGGGGGGGGGGTACTATTTCATATGAGAGTACGAGTACCATATGGTGAGAATATAATTGGAATTTTGAGGTTTGGTGTTTCTATGGGAGAAATAATAGGAAACACGTAAAATATTGGTGCCTTCTACAAAGGATTAATCAACGCTAATCCCTATGCTATGTTTCATACAATTTGATTGATCACGGAAATGTCAAGGAGTCAAGTAAGCTTGTGTTGAATGTGGATATTGAGGAGCATAAGGTACTTGAATCTGATGGATGTTTATAGAGGAGCGTAAGATACCCGAATCTGATAAATGCTTAGGCTGTTGGGTGATGTAATTTCGGAAAATTTTGGTTCAAATATTGATATTAACGATGTTAATCTGATAGAGGTGTACACTTGGCTTGAGATGTTGTCTTCTAGTTTTTCTGGTCAATTATGATCTTTCTAACTTTCTGTAGTCTGTTAACCCAAGAAAATGCCGAGGAAATCCTAGTCAAGACAAATCACTTCTAACTTTTATGGTTTGGTTCTTTAAAAAGGGGATTACTATGCATGGAATGCAGCTGGTTGGACGATTCAAGCATCTTATCTCAAGTGTATATTGCGAACCCTGGCCTGTCGCTAGAAATACTATTTGTATCAGTATGGGTCAAATGCAAACAATCTCTTTGTTTTTACAGGGGTAAGATTGTGTATATTCAACCCTTGAAACTAGGTTTAGGTGGGACCCAATTGATGACATTGGGGTCTGATAATTTCCCATGGGGATATTCTGAATGCGCACATTAGCATGGGTATGATTTGCCCGCTACCCTTCTCCCCCCGGACCCTAACTTGTGCGGGATACTGGGTTGCTGACTCTGACTCTGATCCTACCTTTTCTCAAAAACTCTCACAAAATGGGGACCTCAGACAAATGAACGGTGCTCTTCTTGTAGACTTATATGACCGATCATACACAAGAGTCTTGAGGGTAACATTGACTGAGACGAGAAATGATAGTTGTAGAAGGGGGCCGGACAATGATATAGACGAGAAATGATAGGCCGAGATTTCATATCTTGACGTAATATCTAGAATTACTCATTCATCTCAATCTCAGATCATCCGCGTCAATCTAATTTAAAAAACTCTCTTCTTTGTGTATGATGAACAGGAACCACAATTGACTGCTTGTGAGCCATTCGATGTGTATACAAAACCCTTCTCATTATGATAAATCTTCCATCGATCGAACCCATCTTCCCTATATGAAGAAGTTCCAATATAGTTGGATCTGGTGGTATCGTACGATACAGAATTTGATTACTTTTTTGAGTTTTAGTTGTATCCATCATTATCAGATTCGTTGTCATGATGAACTTATTTGTGCAGAGTTCCAGAAATTCTTGCGCCAAGCAATAAAATCTTGTGCGGATTTATTATTTAATTACAGGTTCTTACCTTTGTAGCATGCTTTATAATTTATGCTGCGTAAATATTACTGATTGTAACATATTGTGTGGAAAAATATCAATATCAGTTGCAACTTGCAAGTATAATGAAATGAAGAAGTACCCTTGAATGTATTGCGAGTACTTCGCATATTTTTTATATAAAAAACTTATCATTGTTCTCAAGTCCTCATGCTTGTATGGCGAGTGGTCGGATTCAGATATGGGATTCTCGAAATTGATTATCATAATTAGAAAAAGGAAATTAAAGGGCCCTCGACAATATTTGAAATATATTTATGTGTTTTACAGGAGTAATTTTTTTTCAAATTAAGTATAATTTATAATAATTTATGGGGGTCTATGTACTCCCAAGCTCCTTACTGTGTCATTCTACATGACGGCATCTGTCATTATTATTGGTCACTGTTGGATTGCGTAGTACTCCTGTGATTTAAAACATGTAAAAGTTTGACAAGATAAAAATAATAATTAACAAAACTTTATTCTGAAAATACCTATTATTTACATTTTTATTTAAATAAGGTGTTATAAGGATATGGTTAAATCGGGGGAGCAAAAAATTTTGGGAAATTTCATATGATAGCATCTAGTTTTCATGAATCGCCAGTAATAGTATTTTTGTAAGATTTTTTCATATGGTAGCATTCAGTTTATGCACTATCTAACTGCTATAGTATTTTCCATTAAATTCTTGTTAATTTCCGGTTAATTTATCATTTTGTAAGATTTTTCCACATAGTAGCATCCAATTTTTGCTCTTAAATGTTTGATTCACTGTTCTAACTTTTAATTCACCGATTAATTTATCAACGCCTTTAAATATAGTAACAACTAAGTAGATATGTATTAGTGCTTGAAATGCATTTTTTGAACTTATAAAATGCACCTTTTGAGCTTATAAAATGCGTCTTTTGAATTATTTATTAGTGTTTGTAATGCACCTTTGAACTTTATAATACCAATAATTTGAATGAAAATAAAATTGTTACAACATTTAAGGACGTTGATAAATTAATCGGTGAATTAAAAGTTAAAATGGTGAATTAAACATTTGAGAGCAAAAACTGAATGCTATCACGTGGAAAAATCTTACAAAATGATGAATTAAACAGAAATTAACAAGAATTTAACGAAAAATGCTACAACAGTTAGATAGTGCATAAATTGGATGCTACCATGTGGAAAAATCTTACAAAAGTGTTACCTCTAGCGTTTCATGAAAACTGGATCCTACCATGTGGAATTTCCCAAAAATTTTTGAAGCTTTGTTTAATTTTTCATAAATTTTAAAAATGGGGCTCTTTATATTTACAAAGAGAAATTTTATTAAACTAAAATAAAAATGCAACATAATTTTTATTTTATTGGTATTTATTTTATAAAATAATTTAAATTAAGTTGCTAAAAATTAAATTTTTATCTTTAATATTCAAAAGAAAGAGAGAAAATAGTAATAGATTGATGACTTATAATAAAAAGAGTAAAAGTTTAAAGGATCGAAAAATTAAGAAATAAAATGTTAGTTATTTTTATAATTGAAGTTGATGATAAGTGATGTTTAATAATGAGTAAATATTAAATGATGTAAGAGATAATATTTGAAAGTTAAAGAGTTGCTTTGAAAAGGGTTAAAAAAAGGAATGAAAAAATGTATTTAATAGGAATTGAACATGTGACAATTAAAATGTTACGTAAAACTCTAACCCTCTCTACTCTAATAGTATGTTATTTCAAAATAGTTTTTTTGTATGAGGCCCTTTAGGTTTGGGGTCCGGTGCGGTTGATCACCCCGTACACCCCCAAAATTGCCCATGGGTTAAATTATTACATTATTTATATTTTTCTAACTTTATAAATCAATTTTTAAAATTTGAATATTTATATGCCTAAAATATTGCACAAAATATTTTCAATTTTTTTTAAATAAATCTAAAATTAGGAGCGGCATGTATTTTTGAAAAGTATTGTACAAACTATAAAAATATTAAATTTTCAAAATTTCAAATTTTCTATTGTTAGCTAAAATTAACATTGATTTAAATTAACATTAATTTATTTATTTTTGTGTATTATGAATTTCAATATATTAGAATTCAAGTAAAAAAATTGAATGCAAAAACTAAAATAGAACAATTTTTAAAATTAGAAATGCACAAATTGTTGTGAGAGACAGTCTCTCCAAGAGACACATTGATATATGGGATAAATAGTCCAATTAATATAAATTAAAGAGAAAATAAGATGTGAGCTTCTTGTTTTGAGGTCGTCTCTTTGAGAGACAGTCTCTCACAAGAGTATTTGTGAAGAGCCTTAATCATTTATGTTAGTGTAAGTAAGAAAAAGTACAAGGTCATCTATTGTAATTGAATGCTAAGGAGTCAAGCAAGTACCATAATATAATGTACTAATGATACTGGAGGCTTGGAGATGCAATGTTTGGGTTGTAACACTACCCATAGGCTTGGAGGTGCAATGTTTGGGTTGTAACACTACCCATTCATAGTATAAGGACGAAGAGTTATGACTTATAAGGGGATCAGAGGGACATGTTGCATGCAACAGAGGTCGAGTCTGCACCCCCCTACGATCTATCAATCGACGCTCGCTCGAGCAAGGGTCGAGCAAATCCTATTGACCCCGTTTCGTGATTTGTTGTTGTGTTTTCAGTCTTGTTTAGTTGCTGCCCCACTTATGTATTGCTTCTCTATAAATACTCCCTCATACACTTAGTCTAAAGTGCACCAAAGTCTCATGTATTGATTCAACTCTTCGTACATTAAACCTCCCTTTGTAATTCCTCTCAAGTTTGTATTTCTCTTTTAAACATATTAATATTATCCTAGGCTAGATGGTGGATGTAGCCCATTGATTGGTAAACGATCATCCTTGTCTTGATTATTTCCTTGTTATTGTCATTCATTACACATACTAACATACTTAGTTTCCACACTTCGACACAACATAAACATCCATCTAAACTTTATTTTGTGATCCTTGAGTGAGGTATACACCTCTCCTTTCATTAACTTTTTCTTTTGAAGAGAGGTAATTAACTATAGTTCAAATAAGATGTCATTAATTAGTCGTTAATTAGGTATAATAATATGGAAAATGATACCCAAAGGGTTGTATATAACAAAGAATCTTATATTTTTTTTTAATGTAATTTAATATTGTTTTTGCTTTGAAAATATAAGATTCTTAATTATATCTTATTAATTTATCATTAATTTTTTCTTGAGAATTTTAAATAACTACAAAAAAATATTAATCGTTCCCTATTTCTACACTAAATTCTCTTGAAAAGCTACAATTATTGATAATAAATGTAGAACTTATTAATTTTTATATATAGTCCTGACCACCCGTAAGGACTGTAAATATCATTACTGATCGACTACTTTAATCTAAATTGTATTATATGATCTTATTACATGCATTAGTTGAAATATAAGATTAGTGTTAAAACCAACCGATCACATATTGAATAAAGTGATATAATTTCTTTTAACCAGTTATTATTAATTATTTTTTACCTTACAAATCTGGTAATTGCTAAAGAAAATTATAATGCGAAAATAATAAAAGTAGAGATTAGTATTTTGGAGTTTTGAATACTTGATTTGTATTTAATAATAATGAAAATACTACCTCTATTTATAGAAGAGATTAGAACTAAATTAAGAAAACAAAATATTATAGAATATTAAAAATAAGGAAAATAAATCACAATGATATAAAACATAAAATATAATATTCTACTTTGCTATAGTCCCCCTCAAGTTTAGTCTTGGAATTACCGAGACTGAACTTGCCGAAAATATTCTTCAAATGCTTTTGAGCCAATTGCCTTTAACAGAAGGTCCGCTAGTTAATCTTTTGATTTTACAAAGGACATTTTGATAATCTCTTCGGCAAATTCTTCATAATTGATTTTCCATTTTTTGGGTTTAGATAAAAGGGTCAAGAAACAAATTGAGTTGATTTATTTTATTATTTGGGTCAAAATTTTAGACTTTAAATTTTGTCCTCCACGTTAATTTGGATTTCCATGATTGAAATTTCTTATTTGCCCCAATTATTCCGAACCCCATTTCTCTCTTATAACTTTCAATTGCTTTTCCTCATCTCCTTTTAAGATCAAGCTTTTTCTTTCCCTTTTACTATTGATGGGGTTTTTGCTTGCTTTTCCTCATCTCCTTCTAACATTATATTTTTTTCTTTCTCTTTTATCGTTGATGGAGGTTGTTACGTGGGCTTCTCTCATGGTGGTAGTGTCACCTGGGCCGGCACCAAGGATACTCATATACCCTTTACCACTGTTTTCTAAATTTCGGTGATGGCCATTATCACCTGAGTTCGATTTTAAATATGAGTTTTCTAGGTTTACTTGTCTCTTTGGGTTTGTTCTTAAATCTGAGTTTTCATTTTCTAAGGGATTAATTCCGATGATGTCTTTTCTACCATACTTTTCCCCCTCGCAACCTCACGCTAAATGGTCTCATTAACGGGAGGTAGCAGAACGGGTTCGAGAATGATGTGGATTCTTGTCCATAAATCTCGAGCGGAGGTAGTGTAGTCAAGAAAATATTCTACAAGGTCTCAGTCAATATTGTTGATGATCCATGAGATCACCATACAATCATTTTGGATCCATTAGGATTTGTGGTGGATGGAGGGATGACATTGATATGGTTTAGCTTCCCTCGATCACCGATTTCTGTTTTCATTTGTTTACACCACGTGGTGTAATTTTGGTAGTTTGATTTTTCAATTTGGATTGGTTGTTCAAGTTTTTGGGTCATTTTTTGAAAAAGTTGGAACATTTGTTCCATTTGTGCCATGGATATCATGGTTTTGTTTATTTTGGTTTTGGTTTTGGTTATTTGTTTGGATCGATTTTGGTCGATTGTGATAAATGATAGTTAACCAATAGAGTTTTTCCATCCAGGAAAACCTTACAGCTCTGATGTCATGAAGAAAAATTATAATGCGGAAATAATAAAAGTAGATGTTAGTGTTTTGGGGTTTTGAATACTTGGTTTGTATTGAATAATAAAGAGAAGTACTATCTCTATTTATACAAGAGATTAGAACTAATATAAATTTAGAAAACAAAATATTACGAAATATTAAATTTAAGAAAACCAAATCACAATAACATAAAATATAAAATATAATATTCTACTTTTCTACAATTGCTCTAAATATTACTTTTTTATATTATTATCGGATAGACTCGGAAAGAAGAGGATAAAGTGAAATTTGAACGTAATACCTTATTGAGGGATGTGGTATCTGTTCCAAGTGCGACATGATCAATTTCCATTATTGATATTACTTAGGGCAAATAGTCAATAATAAAACATTTGCTTGATTTGCTAAAAATAAACCCACATATTAGATTTATTTGCTAAATAAACCTACCTATTGTTTATAAGTATTTTTAAAGCTTCTTTGTGATCAAGCAATTACGAATAAACATTAGGTGAGTTTATTTTTAGCAACTATACCGAATGGTGGGTTTACTGAAAAATAATCAATAGATGGATTTATTTTCAGCAAATTGAGCAAAAAATTAATTTATGTTTGACACTTTTCCTATTACTTAATATTAAAAAAGGTGACTAGAAATAATATTTCGATATATTTAATTGATAATCTTCAGTGACTAAATTGAGTACTTGACCTACTATATTGCTTATGGAACAAGTTAAAAAATACATGTGATTATTGATTTGTGATACCCATGGTAGTATAGAGTATTATACATTAAAAGTTATACTACTTTGCCTAAAAGTCCTATTTAATTTTTGTACAAATTATTTTATTATTTTTAATTTGTATTTTATTCTTTATAAATTAAAAAAATAGTCAAGTGATATCTTATTTGATTCGTCTAAATGCAAAATTATTAGTATCAATTTTTCATAATTTTTTATGTACACTTAGTATTAAGATTTGAAATGTATCCAGCAAGGGTGAAAGAGTAAACGATAGTAGGCCGAATAAGTGGGAGTTAATAATAATAATAGAATAATATAACAAAAAGTCTTGCGAGAATCCGTCTTACTATGTAAGATCACTCATAGAATTGTAGCCCAATCGATCCAATTTTTATTTTTTTACTATACATGATCACTAAATTGAACAATTTAAAATTATAATTTATAACTTTAAGGTCAAATTGATGTCTTTAAAAAGTTATACAAAAATTCTTACTTGAGATCGTCTCTATAAAAGATGTGTCTCAAATGGGCTCGCCCATTATTAATAAAAAAACTAACTACTAGAAAAACATGCGCTGTGTAATTCTATTTGAAGTTGATGTTATAACCTATTAAAGTTGGTATTATAACCTATCAGAGTTGGTATTATAACCTATTAAAGTTGGTATCTCCAAATAGGTTAATACCAACTTTAATAGGTTATTAACAACAACTCCAATACCAACTTTAGTAGGTTATAACACGAAACTTCAATAGGTTATAACACCAACTCCAAATAGGGTCAAACGCGCACGTCAATTTTTAGATTTTTCTCTCTTTTTTTAATTGTTGGACCTGGGCCTGGAGAGCCGTCTCTTATAAAGACGGTCTCTCAGAAGAGACGCTGAAAGTTATAAGTTATAACTGATCATTTATAATTTATTACTTGAATGTCAAAATTGAATACTTTAAGATTATACTTTAATTTTTTTTAAGGTTATAATGAATTCATTTAAGGTTATAAGTTATAATGGATCATTATATAGCCATATAGGTGATAACTTATAATTTAGCACAATATGCGTTATATTGATTACTTTAAGGTTGTAATTGATCATTTTTAAATTTGCTAGTTATCAAATTAAAGTTATTCGTTGTAATGTTATAATTGATCACTTTATATATAACTGATTATTTTATGGTTTGACTTGATCACTTTTAAAATGTCACAATTGATCAATTTAAGGTTATATACTTTAAGTTGAAATTGATTACTTTAAAGTCATAATTAATCATTTTTAAGTCAAAATTAAAAATTTGAGACAATCTTTATTGATAGTTTGTGGTAACATATAATACTAGTATAGAAACTCGTGTAATGCACAAAGTTGTTAGTATAAAATTATATATAAAATTAAGATGCAATTACATGTTATTAGTATAAAATTATAATATTTCTTATAGTTTAGATAGATAATTTTAGAATCTTTTGTACTTTTAATAAATAAATTATGGTTGTTAATATAAGTATTAATTAAAATTCTCACACTTTTAAAATTATTTGCCATTCTCAATAATTTTTGATTATCATGTATCTTTTGTTTCTTGATGAAATATTTTAGAAATTAATATTTTAATGAAAACATTATTAATTAGCAAATACTTCAATATAAAAAACGCAAATACATGTTCTAATTAACTTTAATTGGAAATCTTATGTAACTTTTAAATTTAAAAATAGAATATTTTAAGGGAAATTTAACATAACATGTCTAATTGTGATATACTACTTATATATAAAGAAATAAGTTAATGTTAACTTTGGTACTCCTTCCGATCTTTTATGTTCTTCCACTATGAATTTTTCACACATATTAAGAAAGATAGAATATTTGGTTGAAGTGGGTATTATTTTAATTAAATAGTAGTGTGAAGTAATGATTGTATTGGAAGTACGAAAGAGCAAAAAATAAAAACAAATAAAAGTAAAACAAAAAAAATGATTTTATTAATGTAATTAAAGAGGAGAGAGAACCGTATGTGGAGGGAAAATTAACCAACTATGCTGAACTTTCCAAATTGGGAAAGTTTGGAGGTTAATTCTAAAAAAAAGGAGGGAACTTAATCCATACAAAAAAACAGAACAATCATACATGTACATTGTACACTCCAAACTCCTTGCATTGGCCAACTTACAATCACATAGATTAAGAACTAAATTAGGTATAATTAGAAATTACAAACATAATATGAAAAAAATGAACTTACAAATTCTAGATTAGCCTATAAAGGCTGCTATACAGTACACCAAAATATAAAAACAGCCATACTTAACGGTCCACAAACTCTTGAATTATCTTAAAAAACAATAGCCTTAACAGTTTCTGAAAAAAAAATTAGTGCATTGCCCTTCAATGGCTTCAAGAAGTGAAGATGAGCAACAGAGGGCTTGATATTTTGGATCAAATGCATATGATCCAGAGTCCAGTTCAGAATCAGAAGAACAACTACAGAACATGGAAGAACAAGAACCACAACAACAAGATCATTATAAGCCTAGGCTCAGCAATGAGTTAAGGCATCTTATTTTCCAAGAAATGTTGTCACTAAAAGTTAGTGACTCACTTTCTCATGGTACATTTAAACGGATTGCTCAAAAACACGGTTATCATCATAGAACCATAAAATACTTAATAAATTTTTTTTTTCGAAAAGTACCTAATAAAAAAAGTTTTGCCAAAAAATACCTAATAAAATTTTTTCTTTTCCAAAGAGTAGTAATGTTTTCCTTCAATTGACCGTCAAATATAACTGTTGACTGGTCAAAATCAAAAATTCTTCATCTTCATCTTCAATTTCTTATCCAATTTAATTTCGATTTTGAGTAAAAAGTAGAGGAAGAAGATAGTGAGGAAATTGAATTGGAAAAAAAATTGAAGATGAGGAAGAAAAATTTTCGATTTTGACCAGCCAACCATTATATTTGACGGTCAACTGAAGGAAAACGTTAACTGATACTCTTTGGAAAAAAAAAATTGTTTACGTGTTTTTTGCCAAAACTTTTTTATTAGGTACTTTTTGGAAAAAAAATTTATTAGGTAATTTCTGACACTTTTCCCTTCTTTTTATTAGATTGTATGATTAAATTTAAACTCTCAAGAGAAAAGTATAAGCATAACAGGTCAATTTGTACTCTTTGACTTGTTAATCAAATATTTTTAAACTTATAATGCTATGCTTAATTATAGCTTAAATAAATTGAATTAGTATGAATCAAATACTTTTAAAATTATAAGGCTATGCTCAATTATAACTTAAATAGTAGTCCTAATACTTTTTCAAAAACTGTGTTTTATTAACTAAAAATGAGAAAGTCTTAATAAATAACGGTTATTTATAAGGTTAATAAATCAGTCTTATGTGGTAGGATATGAAGGATGAGAGTTATGTTGTTTTAATTTATCTTTTTTAATTTTATTTATTTTAATATTATTCTTTTTGTCTTTTTATAGTGATTTACAAATCACGATTATTGATTAGAAATTTTTAACTAAAAATGCCTCATCCGTACACATCACCATTTGTTCCTTGCATGAAAGTTAAGACAAAAAGTACTACTATATATTGTTTTTTTTTAAAAAAATTGCTTCTAAAAGTGTTTAGTTAGTCTGCAGATAAAGGTTAACATTTAAATTTTTTACAAAAGGCTACCTTCTATTTGCAAATAAAGGGCTATTATATTGGTAATTGAGAATGTCTTTAATGAAAGCTTCTACCTACCTACATGCAAATTACCTTCTTCAACCCAAAAAATTCTACATTCAACTTTGTGGTTTTGCAAATTAATTTTCGAGAACATCTTCACTACAGTTATAAGTAAGTATTCTTTTTATTGCTCAATTAAAATTTTTTAAATGGTTTGAATTTTGCTTTGAATTAGATTTTCCACCATTTATGGTGGATTGTTCCTTCCAAATTCTCAATCAATTAATTGATCTTGCCTTCTTTCTTTTTGCTTTCTTCTTTCTTGTTCCTTCCACCGCATCCTGAATATAAACTTCTAAAACTTTTTTAAATCCTTTTTGTGAAGCATCTCAATTCACAATTGTAAATCATCTAAAATTCCATTTTTTTTCAAGTATTTGATACTCAAATTATAAAATGCCCGTACATCCAAGAATTTGCAATTTTCTTTTTCTTCAAAGATAATGTTATTGATTAATTCTTGGTAATTGTAATTGATTAATTGAAATAAGAGGAGAGAAAATGAGAGTGAGTGAGTGAAGAAGATAAGTGTGAGGAAAGTGTGTTATTCCCTGCATCAATATTAGTATATTACAGGTAATTGAACCAAAAGTGAGAGGAGAAAAAAAAAATGAGCGAGTGAGATGAAATGAAATGAATGAGAAGAGGAGGAGAAGAAGACAGAGAAGGGGGTGAGAGTTGCATTTATGATTCTTTTTTGTTTTTTATAATAAAACTATAAAATCCAATCAAAACATAACACATGGTAATATATCCTGGAGCCTCAACCATAAACTTAAGCTTTTAGGTGAGCTGGTTCTTTGACATGGTTTTAAAAGTCAATGTGACAAGAGATCACAGGTTCGATTATCAATCACCTCTCATTTAAAGTGGAATATTCAGTGCCTATGCGCATCCACACTTCTAGCCCAATGGGCTTTCGTGTGAGAAGGCGTGTTAGAGTATATAACATATTTTCGGGCCTCAACCATCTGGTAAAACTTTTGATTGAGTTGGTTCCTTGACAAACATGTTATTCCAGATGGTCGTTACCTGGAAACTCTTTCTTTGCAAATAAACATTAAAGATTAACCCTTTGTAGAATACATTAAAGATTGAACCTTAATTTGCAGTTGAGCTAAAAGTTAAGCTTTTAGATGCAACTTTTGCTTTTTTTCTTTGAATACTCAAAAAATGATATGCAATTTTATTGAAAAAATTAATTATAGCATTTATTTTACTAGATGTGGAATTAATTATTTTAATGATACAAAAAATACGGAAATTTCTCAAGTTGAGGTTATATATTGGATTTGAGAAGTTTATGAATATGATCAATAATTCTAAATCTAAATGTCAAAATAAAGCTTATTTGATTCGTTTTAATGTAAATTAATATTTTGTTTTTATAATTTTTAATTAATTATAATTAGAAATATTTAGGATTAAATTAGTGAATTGAAGGGAGTGTGTAATTTACTTGCAATGTGGTTGTGCATTTTTAATTTTCTATATTAATGGCTTGTTATTACTTAATGTAAAAGTTCAATATTTATTTTCTTACACATCTCTATTTTTCTATCATTATTTAAAATATTTACTCATACTATTTTCTTACAAATTTTGTTATTCTCCTCATAAATCTCCAAATAAATTGGCTACTAGACTTTTTCCTTGGTGAGATCCTTAGTTTTCTGTCTTTCTATGTCCAACATAAAACATCGTCAATAAAACAAAAAACAACCCCACAATTAGTTTCTGTTTCCGCATGGTTTTTCCCGCCAATCTTTGTTCTTTCTCCCAAAAAAGAAAAGAAATCTCTCCTTTTCCCTTTCTATTTCTATTTCTATTTCTCTTCTCTTCACTTGTTCTTCTTCACTCTTTAAGGTAAAATTTTTGCCTCATTTATTCGATTTTTTTTGTCAATCTTGTTGGACACAACCCATCAAGAATAAAAATTGGAAAATATTAAATCACAGTTTTTGTAACCGTTTTTCCAACAAATCTTAATCTTAATTTTTTTTATTTTGATTGTATATATTTTAAATATTTTTAATTTTAAAGTAAAAAAGACTGAATCTTTATTGGGTTTTTGTTGATTTATTGACGGGTTGATAGAAATTTTCATATATTATTGATTACTGCTAATTCATACAATTTTGTTTGTCAATCTTAATATTAATTTTCAATTGGGTTTTTGTTGATGGGTTGATTGAAAATTTCATAATATTATTTGTTTGTCAATATGAATCTGAATTATGCAATTTTGATTGTAAATTTTATATTTTAATCCTTCTAACATAAAAAAGACTGAATCTTTATTGGGTTTTTGTTGATGGGTTGATTGAAAATTTCATATATTATTGATTCTTAGATTACTTGCTAATTTATACAATTTTTTTTGTCAATTTTAATATCAATTTTTCAATTGGGTTTTTGTTGATGGGTTGATTGAAAATTTCATACTATTATTTATTTGTCAATATGAATATGAATTATGCTATTTTGATTGTAAATTTTATATTTTAATCCTTCTAACATAAAAAAGACTGAATCTTTATTGGGTTTTTATTGATGGGTTGATTGAAAATTTCATATATTAATGATTGTTAGATTACTGCTTATTCATACAATTTTGTTTGTCAATCTTAATATCAAATTTTCAATTGAGTTTTTGTTGATGGGTTGATTGAAAATTTCATACTATTATTTGTGTGTCAATATGAATCTGAATTATTCAATTTTGATTGTAAATTTTATATTTTAGTCATTCTAAAATAAAAAAAGACTGAATCTTTATTGGGTGTTTGTTGTGATTTGCATGGGATGATCAGATAATATTTATGTCCCAAAATCAAATAAAGGGTGTAAAAAAGGGGAAGCAATACAGAAAAACAGGGGATAGTGGAAGAACAAATAACAATACATCTGATCAGCTTTACCGGAGCTTTTCCACCACCGGAAGAGGCGGTTCCTCAGCCCCTCTATCTTCTGATTCTGCTTCTACTGATTGCAGGTACTATGAACCCCTCTTGGATTTCATTTTTGTTTTAATGATTTTTTTTATATAAAACTATTTAACCCATGTATAAGACGCTTTTGTCGGTGAAATCTTGAATTGCAACATTTTGTGTTGATTGTATAGATCAATTGCAATTGGGTTTGGTCACTTTTTATTTTATCATAAATAAAATTTTATATTACATGGGTAATCTTGATTAATGTTTTCTTATCCCAAAATAGTCTCAATTATCATATTTTTTGCCTTAGTTGGGATTATTTATTTTTAGTTTTTCTTACTTAATATCGGTAATTGTTGAATGTTGTTACTTGTTAGAGTGTTAGTGCCTACTTCAAATTGTAAAACTAAATTTTTGATGAATCCTAAAGTACCCCTTTGTAGTTGTTCACGTTGAGAAATTATTAGGTAATCACTTGATATGTGAAAATTTTACCTTAGAGGTTCTTCTTTTCTTTTTTTTTTTTGTTTTTTTTTGTTTTCTGAATACCGCTATTAAGTCTTTGGTGTTCTAGTTAATCGCCAAAATGTACTCAATTTTTCACTTGTCAAGTCTCGGTGATCTATCGCGTACATGATGGGGTCACTATAGAATTATAGGGAATTTTCGGGTTGATGGTTGATGTTTCAGAATTGTCTCTTTTTGTGACTTAGTTGGCGTTTTAGGTCCTTTTGAAGGTGGGGTTTGGGTTTTTTTGTATAGGGTAGAAATATCTATCATTGTTGGTTATGCAATCATATTGTTTTTCATCCTAGGTGGTTGTTTGTTGTTGATTGTGTTCATTTGGACCATCTCAACCAACATTAGGATCCACATTGGCAGGTGGTGCTTTTTGTTGGGTTGTGGTTGGTTCATTATCTGGCTGTTTGCATTTCGATTGATTCCCTCTCTTTTTTGTGTCGCTTTTTTTAATGATTTAGTTTCAAGAAGGCTAACAATGCACAAGACAGGCAGTCGAGGGGACATCATGGATCTGTGAATACTACATCAGGCCCTAATCCTGCTTCTTCTGACGTTTATCCTGTTGTGAATTGTAATCGTGTGCAGTCGACATTACATGGTAGTTACTAGTTACCTTGTCAATAAGGGGATATTTGGGTTTATATTTGTTTTCCTTTCGAGTTTTTCTCGGTCATTCATTATTAAGTATTAACAATTTTAGCAACCCTTGGTCTTTCTTGCAGCATCATCTGCACCGGCTCAAGCTGCTGTCGAGTCAGCAGATACTTCGAGTAAGAACAACAATCACTCCGTTTCAAAAGTTCAGGCGTCCTCCATGACTCCAGACTCTACCGTACCTTTACCTCCTCCTGAAGGTATTTCTTAATTTCTCGATATTGTGTCAGTTGACGATGATAGTTTCAATTTATCAAGCCGGTAAACCATTTATGTGTCTTAGTTAAAGGGTAATAAGAAATGATACCTTTTACCTGTTAGGGCTAATGGGCTAAGTAAGAACACACCAATTTGGGAGGTGGGAAAATCCTAAGGACAACTTGTTCATAGACTATAAATCCACCCAAAATAAGGGAAACAATTGTATCAAGATGCTTGAGTACAAGAGAATACAAGTGAGAATCTTTCACTAATCTCACCTTGAGGTTTTCAAAACAGGCCCAATGATCCGACATTGACCTGACTGCAAAATGAATTTCAAATTATGTAAAAAACCAATGTGGACACAAGATGCGATCTTAAATCGACCCAAAATATCTGATCCGAAGTCAACTCAATGACCCGAATGAATACCTCTAATCTCACTTATGAAATCCCAAGGATTGCTCGACTTTAACTCACTCAAAACCTCCCTTTGTGGCTCTCGAATCCTCTCTTTATAATGCTCTCAATGTAATAGGAGCGGTTATCTCGATACATGATTAACATTTAACACTAATGTTTAATACAAAAATATTGCGGAAGTCTCAAAATGCAGAACTGTTAAAAACTTTAAATCATAAACACTGAAACTGTTTAAAACAAAAGTAAAATATTACATCTGATAAGAAATATTGTTTGCTCAAAATGAAAAAAATACGTCATTATCAAGTCATCAATAAAGATACAAAAAAACAGCTAAGTTCTTGATAAATAGTAATTGCTGCGGCCTGGATCAGAACCTGAACTAAATCCTGCAAAATGCTGTCATCCATGATACGGATGACAGCCGATTGAATCGGTCAGCGCTTAATGCCGAGCATAACTTCCTATACAGCTCAAAATACGAAAATTATATGCTACATTTTCAAAATAATAATTTAAGTATGAACTTATAATTAATTGACCCCACCATATACTTTTACCATATTCTTTTTCTGTTCCATACTTTTAAGTCATTAAGATACCATTCTCGATTTTGATAGAATTACGTTACTGCCACTTATAGAATTCGGTAATCTTAACACTTAAGTAAGTTCATTTGGTTAATACTCATAACCGTACCATGCATCATAGCATCAACACTAATCAAGTTTATCACTGATCAACAAGCACATCAATATGACACCTGATATATGTAAGGGTCTGGTTAGGTGAGGACCGTAGTCCTAAACCCTAACTGTGGTGGGAGTCGTCACCCCTCCAATACAATTTATGGTCAAGCTCTACAGGATAGGTATCTAACCCTCTGTCTTACGCCGCATTTTACGTGCCGACCAACACCGGCGCCGGGATTTTACATGCCGATCCATGGTTCGACATTACCTTACTATCAGGGTCATTCAATCAATATTCATTCACACAAGTACATCACATTTTTATTACTACAATTTGACATTGACTTTGACTTTTATCAACTTAGGTGATAACCTCTTTTATTTAATAAAATTCTTAATCAACGTAAAATTAACCTTTATGTCTTTATACATTCATTATTAAATTTTTACACATTAAATTTATTTATAACTTTATTTTTAATAGTTTGCTAAATTCACACTAATAACTTAATATTCTATTAATAGTCTATTTTCCACAAGTAGCTACTAAAATTATTTCTCGTTAAATAAGTTCCCAAAATCAATATTTCCAACTTTACAAAAAATAAAACTTTATTCTCTTCAAAAAAATCAAATATTCTAATTAAAATTCAAGTTAAAATTGCATCATTGTGATAAGTTTCCAAAATTCTACAAGTTCACCAAAAATCAATATTTCAAGTTTAGAAAAATAAGTAAACTTATTAGGTTTGCAAAAATCAGCATTCTAGTTATAAAACAAATAAAACTTATAAATTAACTAAAATCAATATTTTTAGTTTTAAAACAAATCAAACTTATAATTTTCACAAAAGTCAATATTTCTTATTATAAAACAAGTAAAACTTGTAATCTCACAAAATCAATATTTCACTCATAGTTTGAGCGACAAGTATACTAAAAATACTTTTACATCATTTTACATAAATTTTGGTCAAATAGTTAGCAAATAAAATATTTTGTACTAAATATTGATTAAAAGTTACTTTTATTATGAAATCTCATATATTCAAGAAAAACACTTCAATATTTAATAACTTATAAAAATTTCTCAAAAATATCTTTTTAAATTGTTATTTTATTATTATTATCACAAAAATAGTTGTAATGATTTAAAATAGTAAATCAAACTCTTTTATATATATATATATATATATATATATATGATAGCGGTCGAATGGCCTATGAGTGTTTTTGGCCCTTTCTACATAAAAAGAATGACTTAATCTAATTTATCATACTAAATCCTAGATTTAAATAATTTACATAACCACTTACAAAAATAAAAACTTTACGCAATAACAATATTCTTAATATAACCATACTTAATAAAAAAATAAGTTCATAAAATAATTTACTACCTTATAAACTAATTTGAAGGCTAACATAAACATATTAATAAAGTTCAAACATAAAAATTCTTAAATATAATAACATTCCTAATGTAACACATAATTCATAAACATACTAGCACTAGTTTATGACATGAATCATGCTTAATATCACTAGAATATAATTTTGCACCCAACTTCCTAAACTTGTTCAAAGATTATAAAATTAACATACTAAAAAATACTTTTAGCATACACATACTTAATATAATCTTGATCATAATTTCATTAAACTAACTTCCTACTAAAACATATCAGTATATTTCATACTTTGCATATTATAAAGTAAATATAATGTAAAATTCCACAAAGAGAGTAGGAAAAGAAGTTATACCATACTAACACTAAGGATTAGTACTAAGTACTAATTAGGAAAATAATAAGAAATAAGACCCTCCAAGATAGATAATAATGCTCCAAAGATAATTAATCCAAACTCCCAAAATAATGATGATCTTCTAAACTCCAAAAATAATTAAATCGCAACTCCAAAAAAAAAAATGATATATTAAGTAACCAAAGTAATAACCCAATAATGCTCCATAATGATGATGATTTAAGCTAAATAAAGAGTGTTCTAAGCTCTATCTTCTTGAATTTCTTCAATTAATAATAAAGGTATTAAGGTAATAAGATTTTAATGAAGTGAAAATATAAGAAAAAATGTTAGAAAAATTTGATGATGGTGGTGTAAGTGGTCTCATGGCTAAGGGGTATTTATAATGGGTTTGGGCAACTTTGTAGTTCATTAGATTGTATGAAAAAGAGTGTTAGGAGTATAGAAGATGGTTAACTTGTGTAAGTGATTTAGAGTGTGTGAGTAAATGTGTAAGAGTTGGAGTGTGTAAGTGAATGTGTAAGAGTTTGGAGTGTAGAAGAAGGTTAGCTTGTGTATGGAAATGGTGATAGCTTGTGTAAGTGATGACATCATGGATTACTATAGAATGGATTTTGGTCCATCAAATTTTTTTCTAGTATGTACAAGTGAATATACTTTAAAATAATGGGTAAATTTGATCATGGAAATATGTAGTTTACTTAGAAAATTTTGGTTAAACTATACTTAAAGTTAATAATAAAAATACGACTCATTTTTATGTATAAAATAGTTAAATCAAAGTTATATGGTTAAAATAATAAGTAGTAATGTTAGTTTAAGGAAGAAAGTTAAAACGTAACGTTTTACAAACCGTGAATATAATAATAAAATTTTACTTTTCGTACTATAAAATAATAAAATAATATTTTAGTGCCTATAAAAAGATTTTAAACAAAATAATATTCTAAAGTTTAATATATGAAAGAAATTACAAAATCGGAAAAGGTTTAGGAACTAAAGATGGTTTGAAATAGATAACCAAAGGATTAGAAATTTGAATTGAAAATTCGGAATAATCAATCGCAAGATTAAGATCAAGAATTTTGAGTCTGTAACACTCAAACCCTAAGAGAAAACCCCAACAAAAGCTCTCTCATTTTATGGAGAAAATGTGTTATAAGGGTTTTATATGAGAGGAAGAAATAAGGGGATTTTATCTCGTTAACAAGAATAGAGGACAAGTGCTTGAATTAGTGCACCTACTGCTTGTTCGAGCACAAACACACAATACTATCCAGAAGCTTCAATATGCGGATGGGGGGGGGGGGGGGTTGGGGTGCTTGAATAAGCAATCCTAGTGCTCAAACGAGCACCCATTAGGCAAGAGATTCCTTGCTTCATTCGAGCAATGCTTCACCTTGCTTCAAGCCATGCTTCAACACCTCCTTGTTCTCCTTTCTTTCCCACAACATATACCACCTTAAGCACACACATGGAGTGGTTATGAGTCACACTCAACATTACTTTTCCTTGTACTTTCTCCGTTCCAAAATACTTGCACCATTTGACTTTTCACGCAGTTTAATGCACTTATTCAATCCTTAATATCTTTAATAATGTATAATAAAAAATTATAAAAATTTGATAATGTTTGCATTGAGACAAATCAAACAAGATTCCATTTGACCATGTTTTAACTTATAGAAATTAAAAACTAATCACAAATTAAAGGTGATTGAATAAATAGTGCATTATCTTGTAATGTTGTAAGTAATATGAAACAGAGGAAGTATAGTTTTGCGTCATTCTGATTCATCCCATCCTTTTGTCAGGAGGAGGTAAGGCATTTCCTCTTCAATTTGGATCTATAATCATGGAGGTATGTCGCTACTTTTTTCTTTTTTAATGAAATAGCTACAGACTGCATTTAATTTATGCTGCTTTTTTACTGATATTTCTATGCTTTGGATTAATCAGATCAACAATGTGATAAGTCTTTACTAGGAACACATTTTTTGTTGGTGGGTGTAAGCATAGATTAGTTTGAACCAATAAGCATAAAAGTAATTATCCTTTAAGTTATGTTAGAAAGTCTTCCCACAACAAAACAAAAGTAATTAGATTTCATTGAGTTTATTGCATATGGAAGTTGGGAGGACGAACGGTTTGCATTCCGTCTTGCAGCATCACTCACAATGAATAAGACAAATGATTGGGGAGGAGATGCTTGTGAAGTTGATAAAAACCATAGTCTATTTTTAAGAATTCAGCTGTGTTTTATGTCTCCTGTAGGTTCCAGCACGAACCATCTCGGCTCCACCAGGTTTGGATGAGCAGAAGCGTGATCAGGTTTGTTGTCCTTATATTTTCTTGCTGTTAGACCAAAATCTTGTTATTTTATTTTCGGTTTATCCCTTGGCATACTGTACCACTAACTCGAAACGTATAATTTGTTGTTCTATAAGGTTTAGGTCCAATTCAGAGAGCGCATACCATTTCATATAGAGGTGTATAAAACAGACCCGATGACCCGAAATTTACCCGAACTTGTCACAGAACCCGATTTGACCCGACGTCAAAAATGATTTACAATTATGTAAAAAACAATATGGACACAAAACCCGATTTCAGACCAACCCGAAACACATAACACGAAATTAACCCAATGACCCGAATGAACACCCCTAATTCCTTATATGTTAGGTGATTGACATATTGTTGACTCATTAATCCCTTGTTTATGATGTTTCCGTTACACTGAAGCCAATCAACCATCTGAGTCTCCCTTTCTTATATTCCGAAATAGCTACTTAGGCAACACCTTTTTAGTTTCTTATCAAGGAGCTATGAGAACAGTCTCTTTGAAGTTCTTGATGTCAAGTTGCTTACATATGACCTCTTACATATGACCACTAACTCGAAGCGTTATTTTTATGCTCTCTAGATTATGCTTTAGAAAGTGTATTTGTTTTCTGATGACGATGGTCTGTACGTAAAGGTCATTAGGTTGAAGCATCTCTTGTTTTGTTTATTGATCTATACTTAAGTCCCTTGCATTTCCTGGCCGTGCAGGAACATTCTGCTGCTGCAAGGGCTGCACCTGCTAATCCAGTACCAAATGCTTCTAAACAGAAAGAACCTCAAAAGCATGTTCATTCTGAACCACCAATTGCCCAAGAAACCCATACGGTTTCAGAGGTCAACCGAGATGTGCAACTGATATCTGCACCGTCTTCTATTCGACCAATGCAAGGTCACCGGCCTGCTCTTCATCCTATGGCAGGGATGCCTGTGCCTATACCGTATCAGCCATACCTACCTCCTCCCCACTTGCCATTTTGTGGCCCCAATCTGCAAATCCCGGCTCATCAAATGCCAATGCCGAGGCCACCACATCTAGTAAACCCACCTCAAGTTCAGCAACGAGGTTTTTTACCTGGTCTTCCACACCATCCTAATCAAGGAATTATCCATCAAGGTCCAAGCTTTGGATTCAACCCTCATCTGGGACCACCGTTTCCTCATCACCCAGGAAATTTAGCAATGCCAATGCCACCTCCATTTAGTTTGCCGCAGCCTGGAAACGGTGGAAATGCTCGTAAAACCGTGAAGATAACTCATCCGGAAACACGCGAGGAGTTGAGACTAGATAAAATTGATGGGTGTTCACCTAGTTCAAGGTCACATCAGATGGGTCCTCAACCATTTCAATCTGTGCCGTCTTATGCTCCAATGCACCCAAGTGGCTACTTCTCCGCTCCCTATACTCCAGGTCCTCCGGTTTTTCCAGTTCCAAATTCTTTTCCTCCTACAAGCACCCAGTTACAATTACATGCTAGTTCTCAGGCTTTCAAGGCACAACCAACTATGCTTTTCATGAACCAATCTACTTCTAATGCTTTAAGGCACGGGGGTTCGGAGTTATCCAATTCAGATTTGGCTCAGAGTGTTCATATTGTGTTACCTTCTGTAACTTCACCACCAATGACCGTTAAAGCAGCTGCAGATATTACAGCAGATAAGGGTACAGACTCAGATACATCTGTTCGGTCAGTTGAGGAAGCAAAGGCAGATGTCTCTTCTGTGGAACCAAAATCCGATTCTTCTAGCTTGAAAGAGTCGAATACATCCGTTCGGTCCGATAAGGATGTCGTCATGAAGGAAAATGTTGTAAAGTTGGACTCCATGAAGGATATACAGCAGCCACAGAACAAGGACGTTTCTGTTGCAGCGTCAACTGCGACTCCTTCGGTTGATCTTGGTGCTGCGAATGCTGCAGAAAAAGATCACGACTCTAAACATGGTGGCGGACTTTTGCAAGAAACCGAGCAAAATGGGGAAAAGGAAGTTGGGAAGCTGCCATCAGGTCATGGTTTGAAGACCACATATATTGTCAAAAGAACTGCTGGTTCTGAAGCTTCTCAGGGAGAATCTGAATCTGTTAAGACTGGAATCGAGAGTGACAAAATCGCACCTGTTAATGTGTCGAAACTTATGTTGGATAATGAAGCAGCTCCCGCTTCTGTTAAATTTCCTGAAACCAATCTAGGGAACGAAGTGGAGATCATAGAGAGATCAAGACCAGCTTCTATTTCAGGCGTTTCTTCGGTGATAAATAAAACTTCTGCGGACCCATATAAGATAAAGAATAATAGGGGGAAGAAGAAACGGAAAGAAATGCTTCAGAAAGCCGATGCTCTTGGGACAAGTTCTGATTTGTATATGGCCTACAAAGGTCCTGAGGAGAAGGAAGAAAGTGGTGTTTCTGGAGAAGGTGCTACGACGAGTAACTTAAAGTGTTCATTGCATGCTGGAGTTGAAAATTGTTCGACAAAGAAAAAGGATGAGCTTAGAAAACTAGAGCTTGAAGATTGGGAAGATGCTGTAGATGGGTCGACACCGAAGTTGGAGTCCTCAGTTAGAGGGGACAATAGAGCTAAAAAGTATTCAAGAGATTTTCTTCTTACTTTTTCAGAGCAATGTACCGACTTGCCTGACGGGTTTCAGATTATGCCCGACATTGCTGATATATTATCTCTTTGCAATGCTAGTGGTTCTCATAACAATCGTGAATATGGTAGTTCCGGAAAAAAAGTCGATAGGGCTGGAGCTGCTCGACATGATCATTGTGTTAATGGGATGATGAATGCTGATAGGTGGGATAAATCTGGTGCACAAGTTTCTAATCGGGATCCAGGGATAGATCTTGGCTACGGTAATTATGTGATGGGATTTCGGCCTAATTCAAGCCCCAATTATGGCGTTAGAAACATTCAGCACCCTGGTGGGGTTCTTTCTGGGCCATCACACTCAATGGGGTTTCAGGGAACACAGAGTAACTACCCTGAAACGGAACGCTGGAAAAAAGCCACGGGTTTCAACAAAGGTTTGATGCCGGTTCCTCAGAGTCCGGCACTGATGATGCATAGAGCCGAGAATAAGTATGAAGTGGGTAAGGTTAGTGATGAAGAGCAGGCAAAACAAAGGAGATTAAAGGCGATTCTAAATAAGCTTACTCCTCAGAATTTCAACAAACTGTTTGCGCAAGTTAAAGAAGTTAATATCGACAATGTCGTGACTCTAAGTGGAGTCATCTCTCAGATTTTTGACAAGGCTCTTACAGAACCAACATTCTGTGAAATGTATGCTAACTTTTGCCATCATTTGGCTTCGGAATTACCAGACCTTAGTGTAGATGATGAGAAGATCACCTTCAAGCGGCTGCTTCTTAATAAGTGCCAGGAGGAATTCGAGAGGAATGAACGGGAAGAAGAAGAAGCGAACAAGGCTGACGGGGATATTGAGCAAACTGAGGAGGAGAGAGAACAAAAGAGATTGAATACACGAAGACGTATGTTGGGTAACATTAGATTGATCGGAGAGTTATACAAGAAGAGGATGCTAACGGAGAGAATAATGCATGAATGCATAAAGAAGTTGTTGGGGCAATATCAAAATCCCGATGAAGAAAATATCGAAGCATTGTGCAAGTTGATGAGCACAATCGGCGTGATGATTGATCACTACAAAGCTAAGGAACATATGGATGCCTATTTTGACATCATGGGGCAGTTATCCAATAACATGAAGCTATCTTCAAGAGTGAGGTTCATGTTGAAGGATGCCATTGATCTTAGGAAGAACAAATGGCAACAGAGAAGGAAAGTTGAAGGGCCGAAAAAGATCGAGGAAGTGCATAGAGATGCTGCTCAAGAAAGGCTTGGCCAAGCCGGAAGATTTAATCATGGGCAGAGCTTGAACTCTGCAATGAGAAGGGGTCAAAGTCAAACTGTAGAATATATTCCAAAGGGCTCCATGTTATCCTCTTCAGTGGGTCCGATGGGTGGCTTCAGAAGTTCGAGTACTCAGGTTCGTGGATATGGCGGAAAGGATATACGAATGGATGATGGCTCTTCTAAGAGCAGAATTCTTTCAGTGCCTTCGCCCCATCGCTCTTTGGGTGATCAGCCAATTACGCTTGGACCTCAAGGTGGTCTTGCTAAGGGCATGTCATGTAGAGGGAAGCCCCCTGTTAGTGGTTCGAACGGTTTCAATAGCGCGTTAGAGCGTGGAGTACGTACCATGGAAGATCAATTTACAAGACAGACAGAAAGATTTGATGAACCGGTGGCTCATGATCATTCCGATGGCCTACAACCCGATTCAATGAACACAATTAGGGATGTGAAAAACCCTAATGAAAGCATTATCTCAGGAAAGGTGTGGCCTGAAGAACACTTTAGAGACAAGTCTGTGGCAGCCATTAAAGAATTTTACAGGTATGATCTAACTGTTATGATTTTTTCACATTCTACTTATTACTTTCCCTTTTGCTTTTAAAGACATTCTTTACGTTTTTCATTCGAAAAAGCATAGCTTTCGTGAGACTTCAATTTAAGGGAAGGGCAATATGGGTATATATGTTGTGCCGAGAGCGTATAATATTATCATACAAGTTCAGCTAGATGTCTATTTACTATGTGAAACGACATGAACCTTTCTAAGCTATGATGATTCACTACTACCTGGGATTGGGATTGGGATTGGGTACCATCAGAAATCATCTATATCATAGTTAGGCTTTGTTTCTAAATCCACAGTTTGTATCATTAATGCCACTGAGATATTCTTTACGCGGATGCTCGAAAGACTGAAAAAAAAAATTGCTCTTTGTACATTTCGGCTTGTTTGGGTGATTGAATTGTCCTTCTAAAACTCTAGTTGATTTTTTGTGATTCACTCACATTCAAAACTCCTGGATACTCATTTAAGGATTGCTTTACTTACAGTTATTCAACAAACAAAAAACAACTCCAAAAATTTACTTCGTTATTCTTGTTAAAAATGTTAATGATGCTTTTATTATAAATTAAATTCTGTATTTAGGATAAGAAACTAAGACTTCTACCTTGATTAGACTATTACAGTACTCATAATCTACGTTACTCGGTCTCTTCATTTTGCTTCACGTACCCGTGTTCGATCCTTGATGCTTGAACATTGGTATGGCACTTAGACACTTCATTTTAGGCATAAAATTGAATATTTAGACATGTCCAACACTTGAACACGTACCAGTATCCGATATCAGCATCTGGGTCCAAGTAACATAGCTCCTAGTACAACTCAAGTTCAGTCTGTGAACTCTTAATTGTAGATGGATCAAGGTGAATTAAAAATAAAACATTCTAAAGAGATATGTTGATGGATTTCCTAATCTCGAACTTTGTCGCTTCACAACCTATCAACTTGAACGGCATCTTTTTGTGACTTTCTGTCAATAGAAAGCAGATCTTGCACCTTGCTTGAATATGTTATGGTGCACTAGGTGCACTAGTACTACTCCACATACTTTGATGTGTCTATTATACTTTTAACTTGAAAAATCTTCCTAGAGAGATCAAGAGAAGATATTAGAGAGTGAACTTAATGCCTTTAATTAAGATTAATGGAGTTGTTGGCGATGGAGGGAGTATACTCTTTATAAGCGCCCGTTTCATGTTGAGACGGTCTCATACAAGACTAGCTGAAAGTAAAACCTAACACTTTTTTAACGGTCATTATGGAATGCAATAATTCCCAAATCGAAGTTTCAATGAATTCTGTAACTTATTTTTCTCAATTTGGTGGTCTTTTTTAAGCAAGAACTTTTGATTCGGATATTCACATTTATTTATAAAAACCAAAAAATCCATGTTTAGTCGGTTAGTCTTAGCTCATAATCAATGTTTACTTTTTTTTTTCTAGTGCAAATGATGAGAAGGAAGTTGCATTGTGCATCAAGGATTTGAATGCTCCAAAGTTCAACCCTACAGTTATTTCTATTTGGGTTGCTGATGCTTATGAAAGGAAAGACTTGGAGCGGGATATGTTGGCAAAATTGCTTGTCAATCTCACAAAGGCTCGAGACGACATGTTCAGTCCACAACAGCTTATTAAAGGGTAAGAGTTTACTTATGAAATATATCATTATCTTTGTGCCTATTTATTTCTAGATTTATGGATGAATGGGGTGGGTTTCAAGATCAAATTGTTCTTGTTTGGTAGAATTGGACAATTTGGGTGAGGGTGAGGGTGAGGGTCTGGTTTTTACACTCCTACTCTCTCTAGCGGTCTAGCCAGTATGCCAATGAGCCACGGCTTTTTTAGGCGGCATTTGCGAAGACCGCATGCATTCACCCTTGTCAATAATACCATTAAACGGCTCCCACCTATGAGGGATTATTTTCGATTGACATGCCTGGGTAGCATTAAAGTATTGAGAGCCAAGCTTCTCAGGATCATAAGGGCTCGGAATGTTCTACTGCAACGTTTACTGCCAAGAACACGTCTTTTTTCCCCTTTTGTGTTACTTCTAATCATAATGTTTTCTATGTTCACCAGCTTCGAATTGGTTTTGGAAAATCTGGAGGATACGGTTATTGAAGCCCCAAAAGCACCAGAATATCTAGGCCGAATTCTTGCAAAAGTCATCATAGAAGACGTCCTGCCCTTGAAAGACGTGGCTAGATTAATACACAAAGGCGGGGAGCAACCTGGGCGTCTTTTGGAAATCGGCTTGGCTGGTGATGTTCTTGGAAACGTCTTAGAGACGATAAAGTCGGAGAAAGGAGAATTAACCTTGATGGAGATTCAAAAAAGCTCCGATCTTCAGATTGACGATTTCCGACCTCCAAATCCTCTCAAATCTAAAAAACTAGAGTTGTTTCTTAGTAGAATCTGATGATGATGGTTCATTTTAAGCTGTTTTTTTTGACATCAAACTTGTGCTTTAAGCACTAAGATTGTCTTTTTTCAGCTTCCCTATTATTAATGAGCAAATTGACATTAATTTGCAATATCGGTCTCTCTTTTACTTTTGTTTATCGATATTTTGCTATGAACAACAACAATGTCAAATTTTCAATTCCAAAAGATTAAGATTGGCTAGTTGTGTTTGGAAACAAGTAATTTATTTTAAATTGTAGATTTCAGTAATGAAATCACAAAGGAAGAATTTGAGGTTTATAGGTTTTAAAAAGTTCTCAAATTCTCAACTATACACACTTTTAAAACAATGGTCGAATTTCATTAATTTGCCAAACATTAAATTTTGAGTCGGTCCTAGATTTTCAAATGAAATCATCATTTTCAAACATAGCATTATACAAAAGCAATTTCAAATCATCGGAAATTTTTAATTTCAAAAGCTCTATGCGATTAGACACCTTGTATATGCCCAAAACCACCCCTGCGTCCACATAAATCTAATCTAGTAATCATAGCTTAAGAAAGCTATAATTTTAAAAACTAAACACAATTTCAATACTCCAAATAGTTGATTTACAGTTGTAACATGAAGATCAAGAATACCAATTACCAAACTTAGAGCATCAAAGTTTTAAACTTTAAAGAAGAGCTGGATGAATCTCTTGTGCTTGACACAGTATTTGTCATCGAGTAATATTCAGATTGATATTTTGCATGTCCCGAAACTTTGGACAACCAATTACTCCTATAAAGGAGAGATCCATGTTCAATGATTGTCCATTCTTTTGCAAACTCTTTTTTTTAAGTGATTTTATATTATCTATTTTCATATTCATATCGTATATAATTTGTTTTGTTATTTGGAGATTGATGAGTGATATAATTATTATATGAGTATGCTCGACTTTGGGTTGAAAGTTATTATTTTAGTAAAGAATAAGGGATAAAATTTGAACTCATAACCTCTATTTTAAAAATTCGTCTTAACCTTAAAGTCAAATCCAATGTAAGTAAAATTTGTTTAGAATAATTCAATTTTTTACTAATTTTTCTATAATATGAGTAATATTGAATAACCCTAATTTTTGGGTATTCTCTTAGAATGCACTGAGGTTATCTACTGCCTGTACTACATGTTATTTTGAAAATAAATTAAAAAAGAAAACTTAAGTTCACGGAGGACTAGGCCCCTGTCGGCTGACCTCAAAATCCATGTTGTAGTTGATACTCCAATTGTCCTTTTGAGTTTGTTAGCTTACAAGCCGTCATAAGCTCGTGTGGACAAGTTCACATAAAAAGAGAGCTGAATATACACAAATTTGATAAGGATTCCATCTAAACTAGATATGATAATTGGAGGAATAGTAAATGTAAGATCTCCATAATCTTTAAGTCTCAACACTAGCATAGGGTAGATTTGTTTTTTAAGAATTGGTAGAGTAATAAAGACAAAGACAAACAAATATGACAAAAACCTTGTATTTTGTTAAGTTAAAATGCATTATTCAACAAGATGCAACTTAGGTTGAGAGCTAAATCTCTCTCATTCGCTCATTCTTCCATTGCATGATCCATGCTAGTTGCTATCTTTGCATCAAAGACAAAAACGTGAGTTGTAAGACGAATATGAAGAGTTGTAATATTTTATGTTTAAACCTAAATATAATATAAAATTAAAAAAAAATTAAATTACGTGAATGATATTAAAATAAAATTTAAATGTGCTGATGAGACTAAAAAATATAATTAGATTAAATTTTAAATCAGAAAATGATGTGTAATAAGAGGCAATTTTAAACATAAAAATTAGGTGCAAATTCTAATTACTACTCCGTCTTTTTGAATTTGTCTTTTTTAATATTTTTTTTTGGTTAAAATAAGACAAATTTTGAAGTAGGAGGGAGAGTACATGTACTCCATTGCATATCCCAAAAGAGATTGGAGCAACAAAATAATAGTGCATAGTTCACTTTATTTTTGTCCAAAGTTCAAGGAAAATGGTGGCTCCAAGAAACCATCATCAAAGGAGTTGATGAAAATATATAATGTAGTGCCAATGCCAATAAGTACTTAACCCTTAACAAATGTTAGTACGAGGAAATTTGTGTTTCATGTAGACAATCAGAATATTCCTAGGATCCACTTGCCCATTCATGTATTAAAAATTTTATGACTGACATAAGCCCATTTGAAAATTTTTATAGGACTACCAAAAAATCAAAACTAATTTATTACTTACTTCTATGTACCAATCCATCAATTCAAATGGTCATTTTTTATTATTTTCACATATAAATATTCTTTTATTTAGTATTACCCTATGGAGTATATGGTATTACCCTAAAAAAGTTTATAAAATGACATTTTTCAAGACTTGTTGATCAAGAATGTTTCAAATACAAGTTTTGTTTATCAATTGCTTAGTGGCCTTCTAGTTTGTCAATTTATATATAAATTTGACTAAATTAATTTTTTATAGATAATATAACGACATGAAATTTATATTATATTTATTATCTTAGAAATAATGATTGATTTATATTAATTAATTAGTCAAATACAATACTAAATATATTATAAAGACTCATTATAAATATTTACGTTGAGTGAACGTGTTCATAAAGTGTCTAATTTAATTAATATAACTATGGAACAAATGTGTGGACAAGAAAAATTGATTGGGAGAAGATGATGGTGCAAGAAATTGACAATCAAATTTAAGGAAGGGGGAAGGGGGAAGGGAATGATTGATGAAGCATTTCACCAAAAGGAATGAGTAAATCTATGGAAAATGCTATGCTATAAGTGGAAAATCATAAGAGGATATGTCTAAGCTCTTGAATTGGAATAAAGGAGAATTTTCTCCAAAGATCATCTATTTTGGGAGTTTTGAACTTGTAAATTTTAAATTAAAATAATTTATTTTGAATTGAACTTCTATAATGTAAAATGGTTTTCTCAAGATTTTATCAATTAAGCCAAAAACACTTAATTGTATAAAATTTTATGTATTTTTTTTGATTTATTCTATTATATACAAAAAAATTTTAACCTCTGAGAGTGATTAATACTTGAGAAAAAACAAGTGAAGTGAGAATCTCATTAGATTTGTATAGATACATAACTTTATAACAACAATTCCATAATTTTTACTCCTTAATTAAATGTAAAATTTAAAAATTATACAACATACAAATTAAAATAATGCACACATTTTTTTTAGTTTTTTTAATTCCAAGTATAACGAAATCCAAACAACCATTACAAGCAAAAGCTAAGAATTTCTTTTTCTATAAGTGATGAGAATTGAGCTAGTATCACAAGAATATACTTTTTTTGTTCTAAGATATTGCAACACTTTCTACCTAGTCCGTCTCTCTAACTTTGATAGATATCTCTTTTGGGTTATGGTCTTATCACTTTAATTTATTCTTATGGTCCGTTTCTTTTTTTTAATATGCATGCCATGTCATTTTGGGGGTAAATTGAATACACGCATTTCTCCTTATCCTTTTCTTAGAGGGGCATGTGTATGATCTATCCGCTATCTTTCTCTCTGACTTCTATAAGATACTGAGTCTAACTCCAACTTTACCTACAATATTATATTGTTGCAATCTATTAGGGAAAAGTCCAAGCAAAAGAGAATTAATAATACAAGTTGAATATTTGATCCCAAGACTTCAATTAATTCCTTAACATTATAAATTCAAAGTTCAAACACAACCCTTTGAACAAGACTACAAAGAAGAGGCAATTTCTTTCAAAACTCAACAAACACACGTCAACTTTCCCCGGAATTCATTTCAATTTGCTGTCACCAACGGCTAACCCCACCATTTCTGTCGTCTTCTTCTTCTTTCTACTGCTATATTTATCTCTTGTCAACTCTTACTCCTTTTCCCGCAATATTCAACTACCTATAATCCAATTCATGTCTTTCTTCTTCATATTCTTCAATTCAATTCCTTAGATTATTCAACATCCTTTCAGTTTTTACTCAAAAAAGATTTCATCTTTTTAGTATAAAACTTGTCATACTTGTTTTGCTTCATTCATACACATATCTATCTTTTAAAATTCTTACCAAAGTTTACATCTTTCAAATGGGTTTTTTTTCCTAGATAAAAGGGTATTTTCTAGAACCTTTTTTTATTCATTATATATATATATAAAAAAAAAAAGAAAGTCAGCAAACTACATTTGAAATTGAAAATTTCTGTAGGATGAAAAGAACAAAGAGTTGAATATATCATCATTTAAAAAGTGTTTGAGAAAATATCTGATAGAAGAAATGAAGTGTTTTTATTACTTAAAAGAGAAAGCTCGTTCAAGGGCCCACAAATCAGCCCCTCAATTGAGGAACCCAGTAAGCAAATCTGATGATTCTGTTTCTGGTTCAAGCGGGGGAGTGTTGAAATCAACTGGGTCAGAGTTTAATCGACGTGGGATTTGTGATTTGTATGAAGAAAAGGGTAGTAATTTGAGGGTTTTTACATATACAGAGCTTAGGATTGCTACTAATGATTTTAGTAGGAAATTGAAGATTGGTGAAGGTGGATTTGGTTGTGTTTATCAAGGTAAAATTAAGGCTGTTGATGGAGAAGGTGACCCTACATTGGTTGCTATTAAGAAGCTTAATAAAGATGGATTTCAGGTATATGATCATTTCATTTGATTTTTTTATGTTTTTTAAGTTTGGAAAATTTATCCAGAATAATCCAACCTATTCACGATTTTCCTACAATAATCTCAACTATCGATTAACCATGAATAATCCGAACTTAGGAGGGTCTTTGCCTTGGGTACACCCGGGTGACCTGCTACCTATTGTAGCAAGTCATTTTGAATATTAAAAAAAAGATAAATATTTTAAAAAATGGAAAATTTACCACTAATCCACCCTATTTACGATTTTCCTACAATAATCTCAACTATTGACTAAATGCCAAAAAATTACCTGTTGCACCGGTAAAAACAAGAGCAACAACAGCACAGGTTAAGTGAGTCAATAGTTGGAATTATTCATGGTTAATCGATAGTTGGGATTATTGTAGGAAAATCGTGAATAGGTTGATTATTCTGGGTAAATTTTCCAATAAGTTTTAACGTTTCAAATTTGACAATATTCTTTTAGAAAAATGGTTTCAAGTTCTTAAGATAAAAATGGTTTTAAGTTCTTTAGATAAAAGATAATATGTTTATAGGTTGGAGCATTAACAACCATGCTCGGACGGAGTTAGGACAAAATCGATAGTTGGGATTATTGTAGGAAAATCGTGAATAGGTTGATTATTCTGAGTAAATTTTCCAATAAGTTTTAACGTTTCAAATTTGACAATATTCTTTTAGAAAAATGGTTTCAAGTTCTTAAGATAAAAATGGTTTTAAGTTCTTTAGATAAAAGATAATATGTTTATAGGTTGGAGCATTAACAACCATGCTCGGACGGAGTTAGGACAAAATCAGGTGAATATTTAATGAAATGAGCTTAATGAGATTTAAACCCGAGTCAGTGCTGGCATATAGCAAATTCTTACCAACTTAAGTAGCACATATATTGATATATTTAGGTACATGATTTTATACATAAATTGATTATTGTCTGTTGATATCATTGACGAGCATAGATTCGCCCTACGCTGTTTGGTGGTCCCATGTCCGGATAAAAGAGCATGTTGAACGTTTGATTTGTTACAATCAACTCGGTATAGCTCATTATCATCCAATAATCATGGAGTCGATCTTTTATCCTCATTATCATCCAATAATCATGGAGTCGAACTTTTATCTTTTGAGATTAAGACTTCTTATTAGATTAAGACTTTTGATATTTTTGTTGGGAGTTTTGACTTTTGAGTAGTTTTTGCTTGTATATCTAATTTTTTAGGAATGCTAACTTTGTCAATGTGATTGGTGAATCATAAAATTTTGAAGTTTTGCCTTTTTGGGTATTCCAATAAATGAGTACATTTACTCTCTTTGAATAATTCTTTTCTTGGATATTTTGGTAGTTGCTCTTATATTGCTTGGGACAAGGACAACAACATGCTTACCTAATATGTTTACTTTGAAAAGTTTTGAAGTTTCAGAACAAGTTCTGAATTCCAAAAGGCTAATTTGTTCAGTTGATGGCTAGTAAATCAAGGTGCTTATGGTCATCAGATCAGTTTTGGGTCAGGTGTTTCGAGTCAGGTCAAAATCAAATCTTGTGTCAAATTTGGTTTTTACATCATTTTAAATCTGTTTTTGAAGTTGGGTCAATGTCGAGTTCAGTTATACAAGGTCAGGTAAATGTCAAAGTCGTGTCTGTTTTGAACACCTCTATTAGTAATAAGGGTGAAAAAGTTTAAATTAGCAAACTTATCAGGGTTTTTCAGGTGAAGACAACGTAAACATGATAGATTATATAACAAATCTTGGAGTTACAATAAAAATTTAAGCTGATGGTTATAGCTCCAAGATAAGTTATTTACGTAAGAGCTATTCTTCTGAGAGACCGTCTCTCGGCGACCTCAAATCAAGAAGATGAGGCGTGTCTCTTTGTGAGACCGTCTCATACAAGAATTTGTGTTTAAGTTATCAAGCCAATGTCCCTGGGCCATTTAGAAGTAGATCCATTTTCAGCTACTATAAACTTAGTAATGTCTTAGAAACCCTCATAAGCTTATTTTTGGCTCATGATCCCCTACATTGCAAGTTTCTTGTTGCTCTAACATGAGTAAACTGCTAATTATTCCCTTATGTTTTAGTAGAATTTTATGTCCTTGGCTGACCTATTGCTTGTAGGAATATGTTAAAAATGTTTCAATACAATTCATCTATATAATCTGTTATCTTGCCTTGTAGGGTCATAAACAATGGTTAGCCGAAGTTCAATTCCTCGGCGTTGTGGAACACCCTAATCTCGTCAAACTCATAGGATATTGTGCGGTGGATGGTGAGCGAGGGATACAGAGATTACTCGTGTATGAATACATGCCCAACGGAAGTTTGGAAGATCACCTTTTCAAGAAGTCTTACTCGGCTCTTCCTTGGGAAAAAAGAATGCAGATCATTCTCGGAGCTGCTCGAGGATTAGCTTACTTACATGAAGATTTAGAAGTGCAGGTATGAATAATCCGTCCTGCCTTCTCTTACGGTTTAACAAATGCGTATAGTAAACTACTCAACACTTATTGAGTTTATTTCACGCTAGTCCTTTCTTGTTTTGTAATGTAGAGTTAGTAAATCTTGTACTTTCGACATTTGCTTGTTACTGTAGGTGATATTTCGTGATTTCAAGACGTCAAATGTGCTGTTAGATGAGAATTTTAAGGCGAAGTTGTCAGATTTCGGGCTTGCTAGGGAAGGTCCAACTCCGGGAAGTAGTCATGTTTCAACTGCTGTAAGTATTCATCCGGACTAACTAATTACAGATAATAATCAGCAGCAAAAATAACAATTTATCGGTAAAAACTAGGATCTGTTATATTGAACTGATGTGTTTTCGTCGTTTAGGTTGTTGGCACGCATGGCTATGCTGCTCCGGATTATATAGAAACTGGTCGTCTTTCATCTAAGAGTGATGTTTGGACTTTCGGGGTTGTATTGTATGAAATTCTAACTGGAAGACGATCATTAGAAAGAAGCCTCCCAAAACCCGAACAAAAGCTTTTGGACTGGGTGAAACAATTTCCTGCTGATAGCAAAAAGTTCACCAAGATAATGGATCCACGTTTGGGCGACCAATATTCGTTGAGTGCAGCTCGACGAATAGCAAAATTAGCAGACAGTTGTTTAGTGAAGGGTTCCAAAGATAGGCCGACCATGATCGAAGTGGTTGATAAACTAAAACAAATAATAAAGACAACAACAGATGATGGAAGTAGTAGCAGCAACAGGAGCAGTTCGAGTGAGAATGAAGTTGGTGATTCCGAGAAGAAGGGGAAGCAAATTGGGATCTCGGAATCTGCTAGAAGACGGTTTGATCATCTTGCTAAACTCGGTGAGCAGGTGGACGGCCTTAGTAAGAAAAGATTCTTGATCATGCAAAGAGCTAAGGTATCATGATTCGGTTTATCGCAGTAAAGAGAAGATATTGACATGAATTAAGCAGCAGCTAAACATGATATTAGAGAATCATGAGTTTTAGACGGCTGCTCGACTTAACATTGTTGCACTTTTGACATAAAGATGAGCATTGTTGGAGCTCTGAAGATAACTATTAAGTTTGTACGCGAATTTGCACTTCTTATTTATGTGAAGTTGCAGATGATGTTTGCTACTAAAGATTAACTAGAAATCTCTTTTTGTAAAGAACAAGGATAATACTGCACACATCCGATCCTACAAACCCGCTTAGGTGGGAGCTAGTGAATATCAATGGAATAATTATATGTTGTATGTTCATAATAAACCGTTTTGTTAGAGGAAATAAGAGTGAAGTATTAAGGTTTTTGGTTCTTGAACTCTCATTTGTAGAAGGGTGAACACAAATATAAACCAAATGTATTTCGTTTGTTCTAATTGGAAGGATTTTTGGTTGTCATAAAATATTGTGCTTCTTTTAACAGAAAAAATACATGTTTTTGGAAGATTTATTCATGTGTAAAATCGTTAGTCTCAAATTTAAAATGAACAAATTCCTATACGATTAGGTTAGATTGAATTTACACAATTAGACCTTGACATTAGTGTTATTGTAGAAGAAAATTTGAAAAAAATAAGAGCATTGAACAACTTTATTCCAAAAATAAGCTCCGTGAAAACTTTATTTCTAAAATAAGCGTCCGTACATCCAAACCTAGGCTTGGTATAAGTCGCTGTTACTAACAGCGAAAATAAAAAAAAAAATTAAATAAAAGCCTAAGTCGCTGTTAGTAACAACGACTTAAGGAGTTGACCGCTTAATCTCGTAGGTTAGAATGAGGAAGTAACTGAAATAATGAAGAAGACTTATACCAAACCTAAGTTTGGATGTACGGACGCTTATTTTGGAAATAAAGTTTTTACGGAGCCTATGTTTGGAATAAAGTTGTACAATGCTCTTAGTTTTTTTCACATTTTCTATTGTAGAATAGATTAATCTATTTGGATAGTCCAAATTCGTTAATAATCTTCTGTCGATAAGAGATATTATGAATCACTTGTATATTTATCCAAGTTAGCTTGCAATGAGATCAAGATCATTTGAAGATTGAAATGAGATTTATTCATATCATCATACCAAACTTATCATGCTTCTAAAAGATTACGATAAAGGATTAAAGAGTGAAAAAAGGCAACACTATTATCAAAGGAGACAGAGTGACTCTCTCAGCTCAAAAAAGACCACTCATAGAATATTAAATTTTTATATTTCATTTTTTTAAAGCGAGAGGTTTAAGCATGCTACTATCAAAGAACATGCAAAAAACTAATATCTAAGTTAAAGAAAATTTTAGATCAACCTGGTAGTTAATGGTTTTCCCCTTTACCCTTGTAATAGAAATTCAATTCTAACCCCATATAGAAGAGATTATTTTCTCTACTATGTGCCTGTAGAGATTCTCTAGCCTACCCGTAAATCATAAATATCTACATTTGACGATGGTATGAAACAACCATAACCACTTGACCTTTTAACACATGAAGTGATACTCGTTTTAAGGTGCTTAGATCTTGAACTAATTTGCCAAAATGATAATCAACATTGATATTATTGCCACAACATACAAAGGTGGCCTTGTGAAAAACCATAGCCAAGCCAACCCTCTGAATTCTCAGCATTTGAGTAAGACAAACATCATAATCAGAGGCAAGCCATTGGTAACCATAACAAAAAAATAAGTGCAAACGTTATAGTTAAAGAGAGCAAGTCTAGAATGAGTCTCGAATGGTATTGACTAAAGGTAAAGCCAAACATACCAATTAAAATACCGCGACTGATTTTAAGACTCAGGTGAGACAGTCAATATAACGGATAGTTTCTGAGATAACATGGACGGCCCAGCATAATACTATGCACATGAATCAATCAATTATATCGAAGCAAAGTACGTAAAAAATTATACAGGAGTACCCCCATCTCATCGCTGAAGCCTGAAAGAACCTATATGCACCTTGAAAACAAAAACGAAGAAAAGGCAAAAAGAGTGAAGATCGATAGAGAAAGACACAGCACCAATGAATTATTTGTCACACTTCCTGAATGTTAATTTCCAGAACAATCTCCAGTTACAATACTATAGAGGATAAGAGCAAAATCAACGGATAACAAGGCACTCATAAATAAACTAAAATGTTCAAGTATTCTTCACTCTATCAGCGTATAATCTTTAAGTTCTGAAAATTGCTAGGCGGAAGCGGCATGTACAAGCCTCGTCAGTCCCAACAGATCCAATATAATAGCAACAGAGTACGAAATTCTAATACCAATACTTGACTTCTTCTAAGAGAGGTACACCAATGGACGTATGGCGTATCTAGCTTGCTTCACAAACTTATATAGAGAGACTAGCAAAGTAAGGTTGCAACCTTAATCAATCTTAATGTCAAATCTAGACAGAACACACTTGTAACGATGACGCCACACATGCCAAGCTAAGGCATTTTGACGTTCTTGAGGCCCTGTAAACATTTCCTTCCCCGAGATTTCAAAAAAAAAAAAAAAAAAACTGACTCGCATGCAACATCAACTTCATAACACTCCGTGAAGTTACAGAATACAGAGGTTACTAGGCAAGAGAGTTCACACTTCATAAATAAATTCACTAAACTACATGAGTGATATACACTAAAAAGCTTTTTCACCCTTGATCAACGACAATCACCCCATTGACGTCCATACGAAGGCACCAAACAACAAATAGAGCTGCCAATTATTGGAATTCAATCCAAAGACCTAAAGTTCGAAACTTTCCATTGGATTCTTATATATTATCACAAAGTAAATGTAACTCAACCTTTCAATGACATCACAGATAATATGCTAATTAAAAATTCAAGGACTCAAAACAAAATTAAACATTAAGGCAATAATTAAAACACAAATCTATTGATTAATTGCAGCAGATACATAATTATTTCAGCGAGATCATTCAGTAACAAAAGATCCACATACAGTTAACTTAAAACCATCCAAATTCATTGCAACTTTATTCAATGCAAATGAAATATGTTCAATCTTTACTTTATTGATTAATTGATTAATTGCAGCAGATCCATAAGTATAAAAATTGAAATGGTAAAATTGTTGCTTGCCAATAATTGTGTAAAATTTAAAATTAATATTGAAATATATAGTCCACCTAGGGCCAAATAACATTTTGACTTCTAACAGGCAACCTTACATTTGACTATGCCTTGGGTCAAAATAAACATACTCTTTCTTGTGATAGGGGTCTTGTTTGTAACATTGCCATGTCAATTATCAAACTAGGACTATTTGACCTAGTTCTAGAAATTTAAAGACTTTGCTAAAAACATATGTCTATGATTGAATTTAATAATATGTCTCGTTCTTCATGGAGCCAAAAATTTATAATTCTGTAAAATTAAATTATAATGAATCATAAATAATGTGAGTTTCTTATTTATATGTTAAGTTGGGCACGTAATTTTCTATCAAGGGTCTTGTTTTTAGATAGAAAAAATTGCATACTTCCAGCCATCAAATTCCACTTAGTTGGGACGTGGGAGTCGCTAAATGGCATTGGAATTATGGAATAATATTGTTGGTATTGTGACTCAAAATCACTAGCCAGCCCCATTTACTGCATTAAAGCTTTGGTTGTGCTAATTAGTTGTAAATCAAAGCAATTCTCAACTTAATGCATTTTTAATGATCAATGAAACAAGAAAAAAAGTACTAGATCATAATGCAATGCTAAAATGTACTAATCTACAAGTTCAGAGTGCAAGGATAAAGGGCGTCACACTTGCAAACTAAGTGGACTAACACAAAGCTAACAAAATAATGGAGCTGCCATGAGGGTAGTTCAATGGTGCCTATAGCCTATAGGGTAGCTATCCTAAGGTACCAAAAACAGGGATGCATTTTACTCTACAAATAAATTATTTCACAACAAGGCATGCAAAAAATGTACAGAAATCCCCAAGTCTGAAATTAGTTGCAATCCATCAGCTAAAGAACACTTGGAGATCCAAAAATTCAGATGAGCCAAGTCCTACTTCTGATTTATTCAGTTACACAAACCTATCCAACTTCTTAAACCAAAAAAGAAAGGAATGTTGAAAGAGTGAAAATAGAGAAAGACACTATATCAATTGACTCAATGGTACAGGGAAGTTAATTTCTAAGAATGATCATAGCTCCATTTCCATTTTATCATAGTCTAAAAGCAGACGAAAGGGAATTAGAAGGCACTCACAAGAATTGTTGAGCACTAGACTAGGTAATATTCACTCCATATGTGTCTTCAAATATAGCTCAAGAGAATGACTATAGATTTCCTCAGCACATACTAGCATTCTATACAGATGCAAATCTTTCACTAATCAAGATTTCACCATTCACAATAAGGTTCTAATGACTCGTATAACAAGCAACCAATACATCATCTCATGTAACTCTTTAATATCATACTTCCTCCGACCCTAATTTAATGAAACAGTTTCTATTAATAGATGTTCTTAATTACTTGCAATACATAATGGAAATGGTAAGTTTATATTATTAAACAACCACATTACCCTCGTTAATGACACGTTGAGTGTTTCTGAAAAATAGACATGATAATACACTACAAGGGTAAGTTGGGTATTGTCTACAATTTACCTCTACAGCTGTGTTCATTCTATGATAGTCCCAGAAACAACAATAATACACCCTTCCAGACCCGCTTAAGGCTAACTAATGCTAAAATTCTAAGCTTACCATGAGTTCTTCGTACAATTCAACAAAACAAAAACCAAAACACAACAATCAAAATAAAAACACGTCGATTAATTGCAGGGCTATCATAATTATTCAAACAAAAAAAAGAATCATAATTGTTCCAAATTTATTGTAACTTCATGCAAAACACTTGAACCTTGTTAAAATTCACATGAAAATCGTCACAACTGCTACAAATTTCTTCCAAACCAAAACCAAAGATCTGATTCATCTGAGCATGGAAACATTCAACTCAGATATATATACAAAATAGAGAACGCGAAGAAACCTAAAAAATATATCGATTAAATGCAGGACTATCATAATTATTTCAACAAATAAGATAGTTAAACATAATCAATTCCAATTTATTGTAACTTAGTTCCAAACAAACAAGTGTACCTTGTTAAAATTCACACGAAAACCATACAGATCCAATAGTAGAGCAGCTTGTAGAAATTTCTTCCAAAATAGAACAAAAGATCTGAGCATAGAAACATCCGACTCAGATAATATAATCAAAAAGAGAGAACAAACGAGAAAACCTCAAAAAAACTAGTAGCGATGCTCCAATTTCTCCTTCTCCTGGTACCAATTAACATAAGAGTATACTCCGACAAGAGGTACGAGCAAAAGAGAAGCGTTGATCCAATTTTCCGTCACCTTGTGAGTGAGTTTTCCAGGCAAATCTTTCCATAACCCTGGCATCACTTTCTGCTGATATGGTGATAATGCGTATTGCACTGCCTTCATCTTCACTGGAATTTTCCCCATCTTTTTCTCTTCGAGATGATCTGAAAACCCTAGTTTTGTGCAATTTGGGGATGCTTGCGAATTAGAGAGAGAGGTTGAAAAACCAGGACAACTCGATGGTAATTGATTTTTATATGAGGAATAGTAAACGAAGATTTTTATGGGCCTCTAAGTTTTGCTGTAGTATGGGGTTAGAAAGTCTTAAGCCCAATAAGGCTGAGATAGAGTCCTATCTTATATGAGACTGTCTCACTGTGCGACGACTTTAAAACAAGAAGCCCATAAGTTAAAAGTTTTTATTATTGAGCTATTTAACCTAAATATTGAACTATTTAATCAGCAGTTCTCCCGCCTCTTGTATGAGACTACCACCACTAGCCAAGCCCAATAAGCTTTTTTGAATCGCTCAAAACCAAACTTTAAATGAAAATTTGAAATACTTGAGCGAAAAAAAAATTTAATTAAATAAATCAAGTTTTAAAAAAATCCCAAAAGTAAGCTTGAAAACCCCAAAGCTGTGCTTTAGAGCTGTTCGCAGTTACTAACTGCGAACAGCATATAAAACAAACTAGCTGTTCGCAGTTAGTAACTGCGAACAGCTATTTTGTCTTACATGCGAACAGACCTGTTCTACAAAAATGCAGGTCAGTTTCTTTTGTTCGCATTTTATTCATTTCGCAAAAACCCTAACTTCATTCGACATTCTCCCTCTAAAACCATTGATTCATTCCATCAAATCTTGCATTCCTCTTTCAATTTGGCACTTCAAAATTAGTGTGGGATACTCTAGCTTGCTCAAAGGTAAATTTTTTTGTGTTTTTTTGGTGTATATTTTGGTTTTTAGGTTTTTAACCAAATTTGTTTATTTTTTCAAATGTAGGTTTGTAGTTGTTAAATCAAGAGTAATCTTAATCATCCATAAACGTTGAAGGTAATTTTTAATTGTTTTTATAGCTTTATGTTGGATTTTGAAGTAATGTTGTTGTATTAGTTGAATATTATTAGAAATGTTGATGTTGATGTTGGTTTTAGAAATATTATTTGTGAACTTATGTATTGATTTATTATTTGGATTTTATGTGTATTATATATGTATGAACTTAGCTACGTTATGGATTTGAATAATTTTTAGACCAAAAAAGATTATACTCAAATGAATATAATGTACTTGAATGGGCATGAGTTGATATTGATGTTGATTTTCTTTGTATTAATGTAGAAAATGACATCATTTCGCGTGACTATAGTATGTGTTTGGAATGGTTGTATTAGAGAAAATAATGGCAAAGTTCATTATGTTGGGGGAAGACGTAAGTTGTTTGCTTGCAATTCGAACATGAATTTGAACCACTTTAGACATTTTATATGTTGTAAGATTGGATTGGACCCTACTAGAAGTACCGTAAATATAAGCTTTAAATATGCCTTGAGTGGAGAATTTATTGTCTTTCCTGTTGAGGATGATGAGGCTATAGATGCGATGTGGGAGCATTCAAAGTCCACCCAAATTCCCTCTTTGGAGTTATACGTTGAAAAAGTACCATTAGGGAATGTAGTTGCTTCTAATACTACTCCTACCCCTATGCCTATATTAACTCAGGAAACTGTAAATCCCGCCGTTTCTTCCGCATTTTGTGTTTTTTCTCAACCCCCTACAAATCAAGTTCCTATTGATTCAATAGCTAACTTAGGAGAAATTGCTGAGATGGGACCTTGGGATGATGGAAATAAGAGTAATGATGCGGAAACACTGGGCACCAGGCATCCAGATTCCGTTCCATGGGTGATCGATGATAGGATCATCCCATACTTAGAGCTAACAAGGTTATACGACTTTCACCTCGTTGCATACGGTAGAGTTGACCGTGCCATTATCACAACATTGGTAAAGAGATGGCGTCAGGAGACGCATACATTTCATCTCCCTCTCGGTGAGGCTACCATCACATTGCTTAATGTAGCCTTACTAACGCGGCTTTCCATAGAGGGACGTGTCGTGTGTACAGACGAACGCCAATTATCAGGCTGGCGTGATATGGGGCATCGCATATTGGGAGAGCGCCCTCCACCGGAAGTGATCAAGGGGAGCGGTTTGCGATGCACTTGGTTGGTTCAGACCTTCTCGCATCTCCCCGGAGATGCTAATGAGGCCACCATTTCGAGGTACGCTAAGGCGTACCTCTTATACTTTATAGGAGCTGTGTTGTTTGCCGATAAAACAAGCAACCAAATACAGCTCCTATACTTAACTTTACTTGACGACCCGTGGGAGCGCATCGCCGAGTATAGCTGGGGCTCCGCAGCCCAGGATACTTGTACAGGAGGCTTTGTGGTGCTGCCTATGAGAACGTCAAAGAGATTGCAGGACCACTAGTCATATTACAGGTAATAACAATAACATTTAATTCTAAGTCACATTTGGTTAATTACATACTAATTACATTTGCGATCGTTAGCTGTGGGCGTGGGAGCATATTCTTATTAGCCAACCTTACAGAACCGTTGGTCGTGGTGATATTGCTCCTCCACCACAACCCCCACTAGATGTTGCGTACGGTTCCAGGTGGAATTTTGCACGCCAGACGCGCAAGCACACCGGTAGCGGTCTAGGATTCTACCGAGATCAGTTAGACCTGCTACGACCCAACCAGGTAAACATTTCAGTACTCATTAACATTAGTACAATTTAATCAACATATCACTTACCTTTTCATAACATGTATTTTAGTTTTTGTGGGACCCATACCTAGCGGAAGCCTACGCAGCTATACCCGAACACTCGGGGATTCATTCAGGGGCGTGGAGGGCTTCTGTGCCACTCATATGCTTCAACATTGTCGAAGTACATCTACTAGAGCGCATAATGCGCCAATATGGGTTGGTACAGGGCATTCCACCGCCTTGTGACACTGAACCCCAGCTGCACCTAATTTCGCGCAAAAATCAGGCTGGGGCAAACTGGATGGATATCAACTGGCGTCACATCGCTCGTTGGGATGCTAGAATGGAGCTACTGGCACAAGGTGCGCCAATCGATATTCATGACGCACCTACTACACCAGACTACATGCCGTGGTTCCTCTCCATCACGCGCCGATGGATGACACCACGTGCCATCTTCGAAGCATCACATTACGCACCAGCTGCGCCTACGATGACCCAAATTGTAAGTCTTCATTTGCATTTATATGATTAAGTTGCCAATTAAATAATATAATGTTACATTAACTAAATATTAATTGTAGGCACAAGGTGCGGCAGACGTGATGCGGTATAGCCACGAGGAGCCGGTGAGGGAGATTGCCCATGGCATGCTCGTCGGCTCGCAATTCCAGCACTTCATACAGAAATTCGCTGCAGATTCCTCAACGACTACCGCCCGTACGCACGTCTCATCTCCTGCTTATGACTACCATTTGGAGGAGATGGATCATTCATAGCCTGTTGACGTTACGGGGAGCTCGCAGGCTGGGCCATCACACCCATCACAGTACCAATCCCCTCCACTGTCACAGCGACACCCGAACGCCTCTTACTATCGTAGGAGGCGAAGGAGACCAATTCAGTTGGATAGGGTAGATGAGGGTTCGTGAGCGTTAACGTTTAACTTTTGTGCATTTGGATCAACTATGTACATACATATATATATATATATATATATATATATATATATATATATATATATATATATATATATATATATATATATATATATATATATATATATATATATATATATATATATATATATATATATATATATATATATATATATATATATATATATATATATATATATATATATATATATATATATATATATATATTAATTGATTTTTATATTTCAAACATTTGTATATATTTTTTATTGTATATATATGTTTAATTACTTTATCATATCCTTCAAGCTTTGACTTATAAATGATCGGAGTTTCGGCGATAAATCATGCCGCCTTAAAGATATATCGACTTGTAATTACTTATTATAATGTCTCTAGTGCAAATACAACAAACAACAACTTAAAAATAAAGGAAAAAAAAATTAACTATCTGTTCACAGTTACTAACTGCGAACAACCATAACAGACAAAATAACTGTTCGCAGTTAGTAACTGCGAACAGCTAGTTTGTCTTTCTTTTGAAAATAGTTTGATTCTTAGTTTATTTAATTAATATTTTTTTAGCTTGCGTTTTACAAATTTTCACTTTAAATCGCCCAATCTAAAATGTCAAAAGCCAATTTCAATTAAATTGCCAATTCCAAGCAATAACGTCAACAAAGGCCCAACCTGTAATATATTTGTTTAAATTTTTTTATATAATTATGTTAGGAAAAATTTAAATTAATAATTCAACCTTTCATTTATTTACTGTGAATAATCCCAACTTTGGATTATTTTTTAATACTCCAACCTTTCCTTTTAGTTTGTTGTCAGCATACTAATAGGGTATGTTAATAGCAAACTAAGGGCAAAGGTTGGATTTTTATAAAATAAAAGGGTGTGCTGATAGCAAACTAAAGACAAAGGTTGGATTATCAAAAAATACTCGAAAGGTGGGATTATTCACGGCGGATGAGTGAAAGGTTGGATTAATAATATCAATTTTTTCGTTTTTAATCCAAATTTAAGACTTAGAAGTTAAAATTCAAGATAACGTTGAAATTAGTCTTTTAGCCTTGGATTTGGTCTTTTAAGTCTTGAAATTGAAATTACTTTAAAACAATATTATAATACCTAATTTAATAATTAAAACCAAATCGAATTTAAGTCTTGGAATAAGTATTTTAAGTCTTAGATTTGACCTTTTAGGTCTTCAATTTAATCTTTTAAATTTTAAATTTGGTATAAAAGTATTTAAAAAAAATTAGATCGTGGACTATTTGACCCATTTATGGGTGGTGGCACCCATGCAACCGTTGCATACAAGTTTTTATGCTCATTAATTTGACTCATAAATTCTTGTTTTGGACCGTCCCATTGATAGGACGAGTCCAAGCTATATGTGACTGGTTTTAATATATATGTGATTGGTTTTGTAGATGCAAGTTTACATTATATGTTTCATTTTATCATCTATGTGTACATTCTTAAGGCATATGTAATCATTATTAAAGTGTAAGTAATCACTATTACTATGTGATTTTTTCACTAATAGATAATTATTCTAATTTAATTAAACAAGCATAGAAGAGTTAAATATGAAGCACTATGTGATCAATTTTAAGCTCTATGTGATTGATTTTAAGCTATATATGATTTTAAGCTGTATGTGAGTCTTAAGTTATATGTGACGGATATATGAGCGCTTTTAAACAATATGTAGTTATATTTGGGTGTATCATATATGGTGTCCTAATATTGCCATATATTTTTTTAGATTTCCTTGCAAAAAAATGATCACAAATCCACTAGGAACTTCACCTCTCTTGAAGTCTTTCATTTGCCTTTTCCATTTTTATCCGATGGTTTATTAGCCTCATCTTCTACAAGATCTTGTGTTTGATATAATCTTCACAGTGATATTCAGTTACTAGTTTCTTCTCCTCCAGAAGATAGAACGATATGCTGAGACATGGCGAAAAAGAAGGATTTTGGATTGATTGAACTATAGTGTTAAGATTTTGTGGGTTCTAGATGAGAAAACTTGATAGACAAACATGAATTGAAGATTGTTTATATATTTGAATAAATTTGGGGAAAGTTAGAAGCTTCATCTTATGGGTTGTTGAATTCCAATGATTATTTAGATTTTCATTTTTCCAAATTAATTTGAATTACTTCTTCTGTTCTCTAGTAAAGTTCCTACAAGAAATGTTCATGAGATTTAAGAAAAATTAAATATTTTAAATTGTAAATATATTATTTTATTGAATAATTAATTTGATTGAGAACGTTGAGACCATAAATATTAAAAATATATTAAAAGAAAATAAGCGGAAAAAATAAGGAGACCACAACTAGTAAAAAAATATTTTTATAAAGTTAGTGGAAAACATTTGGAAACCATAAGGAATATAAAAATGTAAAAATGAAGTTAGTGGAAGATATGTGAAACCTTAAGCATTATTAAAATATTAAAATGAGGATAAACAATGTGGTAAAATCCTTTTAGACTTTAAAAGCAACAAGGATGAATGACCCATAATTGCTTTGAACCGTGATGACAAGGTAGTCTTCTAATAAAGTTTTCAAGGTCAAGGGTTGAATAGCTCTTGGTGAAATCCAATCACGAAGATATATTTTATGTAGTGAGAACCTACCTATATATGTTTGAAGTTTTGGCCGCTTCAAGTAGTCAAGATTAGCATCCGACTATGATAAACTTATGAATAGATATTGACACGGCAATATATAATGTGTCAAGGTAAAAATGACTATGCGTTATTGATTGTATGTGTATTTAACATTTTAGTGGTTGGATGGGCTAGTTGATTCAATCTGTAGGGACATCATTCTAGTTCGATCACTTGTGAAGAGTTTTATACTAAGCGTTAATTCAATCCGCAGGGACATTTGCGTTGATGCATGAAACACGATTATTTACTTAATTTGTAAAAGAAGAACGAGGTCTGATATACTCTAAATGGGGGAGGTTTGTTGAACATTTAGAGTATATAGACCTAGATTATATGTACTACATACTAAGTATAGTAGTAGGACAATATACAATGTATTACAAGTCTAAATAAATGCCTTAAAGAAAAACGCAAAACTATAAAACAGAAGAAAACAACGACTCGTCGTTTAATAGGTGACGAATCGTCGCTTGGATCTTAGTCTCAAAAATGAAATGGACATAAAGTTGAGTTAGCTTTAGGGGAAATGTTGAGTCGGGGTTTTTGGGGACGACTTGTCACTTGGCATCTTTGCTTGTAATGATCATCAACACGCTTCCAATTTTGTGCTCCAAGTGGACAAAAGGTTCCATCTGTTGACAATTCAGACAGAAAATAAACAAGTACAAGTCCCCTCCATTATTCCTGATTTGGGAGGCTCATTCTCTGTTATCTCTGCTCAATCAAAAAAACAATTAATAATAAATACACAATTTGTATCAAATATGCATATTATGATCATTCAAGTATGTATACCTTTTACTTGGACAACCTCATTTGGATCCACATCTATATTTTCTTTCCAATGAACATTACCCCTTGGCTTCCACACTTGTTTTCTTCTCCAAGGAAGTTTTATCTCTATTTCCTTTGAAGGCTCTCTTTGGGATCTTCATTTTCCTTACATGTCTCTTCAACAACATCCTTGCTCTTTGAAGGCTCATCTTGGTCTTTGGGATCATGTTTCTTGGTAACTCGAGGTGCCAAGCTAGTAGCGGGATCTTGTGCTGGAGTATTAGTTGAGGTCTTGAAGGTTCGAGACATAAACCTCTTATCAAGAGGTAAAGCTTAGGGATTATGTTTCTTGGTAACGTAGGTACCAAGTTAGTAGCGGGATCTTGTGCTGGAGTATTAGTTGAGGTCTTGAAGGTTCGAGACATAGACCTCTTATCAAGAAGTAAAGCTTTGGGATCATGTTTCTTGGTAACTGTAGGTACCAGGCTAGTAGAGAGATCTTGTGCTGAGTAGTAATGGACTTTTTGGGTTGAAAAGGTCCGAAATTAGTATTATGAGCTTGTTTTGCATTAGCCTCTTGTTTGATTTGAACATAATTTTCAACATCGATCTTCGTAGATTTACTTTGAATGGTCATGATTTCACGATGATGAAACCTGCAGTGACAACGAAAAGATGAGAATGCGTCATAATTATAAATTAAAATTAGACAAGGAATTAAATTAAAAGCAAAGTAAAAATATATAAACAAGATCAAATAAAAATAACATAGGAGAGCAACCACTAAGAGAGATCAAATAGATTATTGTATCTAAAAAAACACATGAATAGTTAATTTCATCAAACTTCAAACAAGTCCCTGGGCTTAGTTTCAACTACATAATTCTATCCATTTTTTGATTTATGTTTAACATAAAAAACTTGTGTTGCTTGACTAGAAATAATAAACGGCTCATCCGTTAGAAATCGGCTCGTGTGAATCAACTTTGAGAAGCTCACTCGAGTTCTAGAACCACTTAAAATAGAAAGCCCTAACACGAAAAATCTATAATTTACAAGAAATTTACAAGAAAAGTATAAGGCCCTAACACAATTTCACACCTGGTATAGAAAATTACAAGAAAGAAAACGAAAAAAAATAAATCAGAAATAACACACAAAAAAAAAAAAGAAATTCTGCTACAAGAAATTCACAAGAAACGAAACAAAAAGGTAAAAACGAAATTCTGAAGAAACAAAAAGAAACAAAACGAAATTATGATGCAGAAATTGTCACATGATTTCATCAATAATAACATAATCTCTACATATTTACAGAGATTAAAAAACAAAAAAACAAAAAACAAAAAAAAAACAAAAAAAAAACAAAAAACCAAAATACAACACCATACCTAACTGATTTAGAAGATAATCAGTGCTGCCGGATGAAGAACAATTGATTTCGTCCAAAATACAACACCGTTTTGGAAGCCCAAATCGTCCACACTGATTTGGAGGACAACAACTGATTTCGTGAGAGGATGAAGAACAATGGCCAATAATGGAGGATGAAGAAAAATCGTCCAAAATACAATACAAAATGCGGGATGAAGAACAATCGTCCAAAATATAACAAGCTCAAATCGTCCCACCTGCTTCAGTGTAGCCGGCCGGTGATGATATGTTCTGAAGAAGAAGAAGAACCGGGGTTAAGGGTCGCTGAAGAAGAAGAACGGCGGTTAGGGTACGGTGTGGTTGAAGACGAAGAACATGGGTTAGGGTTTAGAAAATGCGGGATTTGGAATGAATACAATAGAGCGGGATTTTGGAATGAATACAATAGAGCGGGATTTTGGAATTGGGTTTTAGAATAAGCGGGATTTCAATTTGTATTACACCTGTTTTTCTTTTTTTTTTTTTTAATTTTTTTGACGCTTTTAATGAACTAAATTCTAACTCTTTAAACCGTCCAAAATTAAGCGTCTAAAGGCTCTGTTTTTTCAGACAGTTGCTCAAGTGTCTAAAATGAAGCGTCTAAAAGCTCCATGTTTTTAAGTAGTGTAAGAATAAAATAAAAATCAAAAATGATTAATAATAAATAGTGTCAAATATTAAATAGGATTAATCGCAAGATAAGACGGAGCAATATTCTAAAAAAATGGATGTTATTTCACTAGCAACTAGAATTTCAATACCTTGTATAAGCTAAAAAGAGGGTTAATAATCCAACTATCCCCTCTTGTAATCCTCTAAAGCAAGAAACTTAGACCATTGATGATACTGATAAATAGACAACAAAGAATAAATTATATATGGCGAATAGTTGTGTTCAAGACTGCTGAAAACTTTAAACTTTTGTAAGATGTATAACTAAAGGAGAAGGATATCGAAAATCACCCAATTCGGAAATGAATATCAGTTGTTTTCATTATTTAAAGAACATAGATTCCTAAATTAATTAAACATGATCTTATTTATCTCAAACTTCTATTATATCATTTTAAGGTCATAATAATTTAATCCTCAAATGTTTGATATATTGGTTGAGTTAATTGGAATTTAACCTAAATATATCTCAAACCTAAATTACTCTTATTCGGATCTGGATCGGGTTCAGGTGGACCCGAATTCAGATCCGTTTTCAAGAGCAGGACCCAAATCCGGACCCGGATTCGCGGGTCAAGTTTTGCAATACCCATATCCGGATTTGTGGATACTTCGGATCCAGTACCGAATGCAGGTCCAAAACGGGTTTGACTTATTTTTTCTTTTTTTTTGTATTTTTGGATCATGTTGAGATTCCTATAAACTATTTAATTGACTAATGATAATAATATATATAATTTCACAATCGATCACCCAAAAAATATTATAGAACTTAAAATTGTCTTGAAAACATTATAATTTCACAGCGATATTTGTTGTGTGATTGCACTGTTGTTTGGGAATTGGGGATTAGGACTTTAGGAGTCAGTGATATACTAGTATGAATATAATGTATCACATTCAAATTATAATATAAACTACAGTAGTAGTGTAGTACACTGAGTCAGTGATAGAGTAATAATCACTTAGGTTTTTAAATAGCCCAAAGCCCCAAATCAGTTTAGCATAGTAGCAGTAAGAGTATTTGGCAATTGGTTGATGGCTGTTGGCCTTTTTAGTTGGTTTGTTTGATCAGCTAGAAATGTTGGTTTTTTTGTTGGCTTTTAAATTAGCTGAAAAAGCTAGTTTTTTGTGAAGATGTATATTTAATATATATAAAATTAAAAACAGGTCCTCCATATCCATGGGTCTGGGCATTTTTCTGAGATCCGGATCCGAACCCGTGAAATTTAAACGGATCCATATTCGACGGTTCCAATTTTTTAGGACCCAGATCCGTGAAAACGAATACGGATCCAGAGATCTGGGTCGGATCCAATACCCTTGCCATCCCTAAGTCTCTTAATCTTGATCTTTCATTCTATTGACTAGTTTAATAAAAATATTTAATTCAAGATATTTTTAGCACAAATATAATCACGGGTTCACAATTCTATAAATCATTTCAAATCAATTTTAATCCTTAATTAATTTTAGATCAATCCCTTTACCATAGATACAAGATCTAATAACTTTGACTTGGTCATTGACACGAATGATAAAATAGATAATAAATAAATCTACACATCAAGAACTAATTAAAGAATTAACATAAAATAAAGAAATTAAAAGGAATTAAGAATAATAAAATAAAGAAAACTTACTTGATTATATTTAATAGTAAAAACCAAACTACACTAAAAAGAACGAAGAATAAAGAATGTATGTATTAAGAAACAGAATTATTGAATTGAATAAGAAACTAATTCACAATTGTAAATTATAGGTTTAAAAAAATTTAGGATTTACAATAGAAAATTAGGACAAGGAAAATTCTAAGATAAAAACAAGATGTATTGTAATATAATTAACTCCTTTATTTATATTAACTATACCCAAAAAAATAACAAATAAAAACTCATTAAATAAATCAGGACAAAAAGTGGCAACTCATTGCTTTTAGAGATGTCGACTCTTCGTTTGCTCTTGATTGGCGAAAAGACCATCATTTCTTGCTCGGGTGTTGGAATTAGGCATGTAATATATAGTTGGAATCTCTTGAAGTCTTGTTTCAAACACCACTAGTCTTGCATTAATACCACATGGGAAAGATAAATTAAATGTAAGTAGAACCAACTACGAAAAAGAAAACAAAGAAACTAATAATAAAGAAACAAGAGAAGCAAGAAGGCCAAAATACTAAAAGGTAATCTAAGAGGACGTCAGTAGTCTAAAATATGGATATGGCGTCTCTAACTATCCCTATCCCTAGTTAGGTCCTTAAAGAGGTTTAACTCATACAGTCAATTTTTATTTGCTCATCCCAAGTTTTCCTAAGTCTTCCTCGACTCCTCTTACCCTCTACTATAATGCTTTCTACTCTTCTCACAAGGGCGTTGAAAGTCTTTTTCTGCACATGTCCAAATGACCTCAATCTATTTTCGTGCATCTTTTCAGAAATAGGGGCTACCCCTAGTTTGTCTCTAAACTCTTGGTTCCTAATTCGATCCATCAATGTGTGCCCACACATCCATCTTAGCATACACATTTCTGTAACTTCCATCTTATGTTCAAAAATCTTTTTTACAGGCCAATATTCGGTCTCATATAGTAGAGCAGGTCTGATTGCCGCCCGATAGAATTTCCTTTTAACTTGCTTGGGAATTTCCTATCACATCGCACTGTGGTGGCTGCTCGCCATTTGAGCTAACCAGCATGTATACGATGATTAACATTTCCGTCAATCTTCCCATCCCTTTGAATGATCGATCTCAAATACTTATACTTGGTCGTACTTTTAACAACTGCTTCATTAATGGACATCTCTAATTCTCCTACCGGTGATGTCTCACTTGCATGAGAATAGGCGCAAATAATTACACTTGCAAGATACAAAACATAAATCATGTGAGGAATGGCCCAATGAATGAAAGAAAGTTGGTTCAATAGATTAGGTCCTAAATCATAACAAAACCAATTATATCTATCAACCTCCCTAACATCTAGGATGGTTTGGCAATATCAGAGATATTAATTATATAATTGTCAATAATATATAAGTGCAATATGATTTCATACCAAATTTTGTACTACCTAATGGTTAATTTTACTATGTTAGTACAATCTCATATAAATATTCTTACCTTTTGTTGGCTGTGATTGGGTTTGCTTACTGCCACCTTCCGGTAGTTATGCTGCATATTGCTTTATGCTGGTGAACTTGGTGTCATACACTAATAGTAAGTTATTATTAGTAACAAAAATCTTTAATAGTCAGATATTATAATATTTAATGAATCAATTTATTATAATATAAAATCAAATTAGAATCAAAAAGCGTTTGTGATTCAATGGATTGAGCATTTGTATGTTAAGCATAAGGTTTGAGATTCGAGCCTTGCTAGGCATAGGTATTAGTTAGGGGGATTTTTGACCGCATGCATCCTCTTTACTCCTTTGTCCGCATCTTTTAGGAAAAAAGAATTCACCATCCTGACTCTGCCTTGTGCGGAATACTAGGAGCGTCCTTTACTTTTACCTTTATAAAATCAAATTAGAAGTAAGTATAATTATAATATAATAGTTAATAATAACATACGTAATTTTGTACCTTGCGACTACCGATAAAATATTATTTGAATACCTTGAGACTACCGATAAAATATTATTTTATTTCCACAATATTTTCGACCATTATTAAGTTGGTCGCAAAGTTAGTCATTTAGTTTCCAACTAGACAGATTGTTAGTTGCCAATGTAGTCGGAATTTCCGATTAAAATGGAATGTCAATAATATGTAGTCGATATCCTAACTTTTTTTAGCGATTTTTTTAAAACTTTTCATATGAAATTTCATTTATTTCCAATATATATATATATATATATGTATATATGATTTGTGAGTCATAATTTAATTACTTTACCCCCTTTTAGTATATGATGACGCTTCAAGTACGAAAAGAAGTAGCAATCAATCCAACACGTCAATATGGAAAAAGAAAGAAATGAGATCATGAATAAAGTTATATAATATATATTTATTTAATTATTTAGTTAATGAGGTCACCTTCTAATAATACACTTAAAAAATGTGTATTTGATAAGTGATACATTGATATAGCAAGGGATTTTTAAAAAAAATAAAGAAACCCAAAGATGAGGAAGACCAACTTTTTTGTATCGTTGTATTATGAACTCATCAAGCACTAAAAGTCTTAAGGTAGATTGGATATGTAAAATGAGCTCATTAGAATTGTGCCTTATAATTGTTTAATAAAAGGTAATGTAATATCCCAGATTTAACTTGAAAAAGGATTGATAGACTACTCATATCAACAAGGTGCATCTTCTTTTCTAGGGAGCCCATTTGCTAAGAACTCCACAGTTAAGCGTGCTTGGTGGGGAGCAATCTTAGGATGGGTGATCTCCTGGGAAGTTTTCCCGGGTGCGCACAAGTGAGGCCAAAGTCCGCCGGAAAGACTTGTGTTGGTTTGTGGGGCCAGTCTACAGTCTTCATGAGTAGTCACCAGCGGTCCGAGGGGCCGGGGTGTTACAGGTAAAGTTAGGACTCTAAATGACTTGCGAGAGTGGGTTGATAAGTTTTGATATTAACATCAAATATGGAATTGAGTTGAATGGTTCAAGAATTCAAAGAACCTTTGAATATTTGAATAATTTTGTATTTGAGAAAAAATTGTCGAAAATAATTTAATATTTAATTTTTTCGCTATAAATAATCTTACCTATTGGGAGGAGATGATGGTTTAGATCACTGGATACGCTGTGAGTAAATACATAACAAATATTGGATTATTAGTTAATTTAATTTTAAATATGAGTTTATTCGCGGCGGATGAGTAAAAAGTTGAATTATTTTTGATAATTTTTCTTTTAGTATTTTTAATAAAAGCTATACAATCTATTGTAAAATGTAAATAATTTGTGCTAAATGTCTCAATACAATTTCACAAATTTTAAAGGTGAATCGTGGAGGATCAACCTTCGCTATAGATAGCTTTGTCTCTGGTTGTTTTATATCTAAAATGAACTCGTCATCATTTTATTTTGAATTGTATTAGTTTTAAAATTCGTTATAACAATTTTAAGCATTAAATATAAATATGGAATTATTTAATAGTATATAGCTAGTAATTAACCGAGTTATTAATGTTAAAATTAAGTAGTGAGCTAAATAAAATTTAAATATTAAAATATATATTTTACTAATTGATAGAAATACTTTATCCTTTTTAAATTTGAATTTAAATAGAAAAGACTGGAAATATTGAGGTTGTCCAACTATAAAGGGAAACAACCAATATTATACGAGCAATTTGTCATCTCCCTCATTCTTACACATGCAACTTGACTAAACAGTTGATATTATAATTATTCAAAAGCTAAAAAGTTGTTTAAGGGCTCCTTTGGTATAAATTGTAAGACGAGTTAATATGCGCTGCTTGTATTTGGTATAAAAAAAATCTAACTCAATCCATTTCTTTGGGTTAGTTAACAAATATCCTTGTTTTGATTCACTCATTTTCAGAGAGTAACATGAAGAAATGAAAATCACCTTAGTGTTTCTCTTATCATATTAGTACCAAACAATCAATATGTTTAACACTTATTAATTCAATGTAATTTCCTTTACTTAACCCTTTCCATTTTATTTCTTTTTATCCTCCGTACCAAAAGACCCCTAAAACTACTAAAATAAGGTGTACTTAAACTCGTACTTAGAAATCAAGAATTGAATCAACAATCACTGCTTTATGTGAAAGTCATGTATAAACTTGATTCATACTATTTTACTCCGTTTGCAACAACCTAATAATAGCAAGTATTTTCCAAGGTTGCACATGATTATGTTTGCATGTAAAAAATACTAACTATTTTAGTACCTTTTATGGTTGACACATCTAAGGGATTGTTACTGGGTTTTTATCCGAAAAAAGTAACGGATTCAAATAAAGGTACCTTTACTTGGTGTTTGTTATGAAAAATAGGGTTACACTTCCCCTTACTTGGGAGAAATAAAGATTGTTACCGATATCGGTCTAAATATTTGGGAAATATCTATTCTCCTCCTCCCTCAGACCCATTCTCTCAACCCAATCTCACTCTCACCATGACTCCATGAGCCACTTTCCAACCAACAAATACCACCGTCCACGAATAGTCATTGTTTGAATCGCCACCACCTGCACCAGTCACCGTCAATTCCATCTAACACCACCACCAACCCTCAGCTTTATCTCGCCACCACTACGGTCCGGTAAATACAACAGATTCACCGCCAACGCCACCCTCATCGATCTCCACCACACCCTTTTCACCTCACATTTTCCAACAACCATGCCACCATCCTACACCAATACTTTGTCGTCAAGCGTTGAATTGGCTCTTTAAAATCCTTTAAGAAAGATAATCCATTGATTTGCTTTTAGCTAAAGTGGGTTTGGTGTAGAAAATATTACAATAATATTATATTATAAATATATTACAAGATGGAAATCTACACTATTTGTAATCCCTTTGTTAATGGCCTTGAACACTTCTAATTCACCAAGTAATAATGAAGATATGGTTATGATAATGAATTGTAGTCACCCGGAAACTTGATATTTGTAGAAGGTGTTTAGCACTTTCCTATTGTGATATTTCTACCATAAAGGTGTTTAGGATGATGATGAAATTCACAATGAGATACAGTCTACATAATAATTTCATAGCACAAAGGTGATTGCAATAGCAAAGACAAGTATTACAATGGATTAATAACTTTGAAAATATTGAAAGTTAATGAACAAGAACAAGAGAAGTTCTTAAAGAAAGAAATTAGAAAAATATTAGAGAATGGGATGGAATGTCCCTTAGCATAATTATAGAGAAGAGTATCAATCAATGCTTCTCCATGAAATAAGTGTGTTTCATCAAACAAAGCATATGAACCAAAAGGATGATTCACCAATGCTTATCAATGAAGCATAATGAGTGTTTCATTCAGAAATTACCTCTAGTCAAAAGTTAATATCCATTAGTGGTGATTGTACTCAAGCAACACTAACAAAATAAACGAACAAGACTAACAAAACCGCAAAAAACAAAACAGGGCCATTAAAACAGTTTGGGTATGCATTAAACATTCTTTATTATTATAATTTGATATTAATATTCTCACAATATGCTTATTTGACAAAGGAGATTCTCACCATATGTATAGGATAAATTTGTGTTACCTAATACAAAAGAGTTTCGTTGAATGAT